>NC_140233.1:8746652-8934152 GCF_951802725.1 Rutilus rutilus
ATACAGGCCACACGGATAGAAAATTATACATGCTTTGTTGTCAAATTTGTTTTCAATAAATATAGGCACAAAAAAAAAAAAATCCAGATATCCACTTACAGACCCTCAAATGTGTGGTAGCCTACTAAACGATAAAGACAGCGTTTTCATGACAAATTAAATCAGCTACATTTTTGCAAGGTGTTTTCCTATTTCTTAAAGGTGTAGGCTACCTAATCATTAAACAAAAGCTAACAAATTTGGATTTGAAATAAATCGTGCTAAAATAATTTGTTAGTATTTTAAGTGTTTTAATAAAATATTTTACAAAACTTCGTCAATAAACCACCGATATTTGCATGTGTCGCTACTCGTTGAAATTTGCTGTTCGAGATGTTCAAATCTCAACATTAATACAAGTGTTTTATGTAGCCTAAAAATAGCCAATTAACTCACAGTAATTAACTCTTCACACGTTTGCCAGGTGTGACAAAGCCTGACTCAATTAAATACTATTGCAAAGCTTAAAATGGATTCTTATTCATATCATTCACATTTGAATCACTCTTATTTTTTATTGAATCATCAGTACAATACAATACAATACACTACAGAGAATAAATATTTTATTTATAGATAAAATAAAAATATAAAACTAAAAAACTTGGAAAAATACATATTTTTGTCAAAATAAAAATATGTGTGTATAAAATGTGCATTATATTTCTGTTTTTAAAACCTGTCAGGGCAAAAAAAAAAAAAAAAAAAATACATTAGGCTATATAAATGAATAAATTAATTTTACTCTAAAAGTTTAGAAATATGAGTATATCTTTTAGCAACAGTAAAGAAATGCAAATAAAAAAATAATGAATAATAAGACAGCTATGATTCACATGATCTAAATTAAAATACAATGCAGTACAATACAATTTTTTTTTATTATTATTAAATACACAATACTTTTGCTCTCATATACACACACATATCATCATCATCATCAACATTAAACTTCTAGGTGCTTGAGGCTCCCATTGTTCTCTCAGGATGCATAATTAGTCGATTTTCATCCCACAAGTGTGTATCCATCGAGTTCTGTAAAAGAGAAACAGATCAATGCTTTACCAGAGGTGCATTAACTTACAATCTAACAGACCTGCTTCCTCAAACAGTGATTTTTTTAATTGCACGGTCATTATTAGCCCAATGATCAGGGCCGTTGTACCTGCCGCTCAAAACACAATCCCGTACAGCTTCACACAGAGACGCAGAGAGTGACGATGATACAATTTTAATATTTTCACGTTCCACGCTCATCAAAAGCAAAATAAATGATCCGTAATCAATTTCTTTCTCTCTTCTTCAATGAGGCTTTGTAAACAGTGTAAGCGCTCTGTCACAGTGTTCAAATATTATGCATAGAGGTTCCTGATGCCTTTCATTACCACAGGGGAGCAGCTTCAAGTCTTTCTCTGTTAATTTCCACCCTCTCCTCTATACGCGAGCTCTCGCTTTCTCTTTCTGCCCACACAACGTAGGATTTGTCCTTTTTTTCCCTTCCTTGTTGTTTTCCTCCGAACACCCTCTTTGGGCTCCATGCAGCTTATGCAAATGTCTCCTTTTATTATAGGCTACCCTCCTGCTGCCCGACAGCCACACACACATTCTTACACACAGTAATTCTCTTTCCGACTCCAACACGCACCTTCAGAGCATCGACAACCAATTACAAAACCGACAAGCGACGCCGGTCTTACTTGGCAGATCTCCATTTATATTTACTGAACAGTGCGTAAAAACACACATGCATTACCGTAATTACAACTAAACCTTTGCACCTTGATATTATGGGACTATAGATTTGAACTTGGGCCCAGAGCGGGATGGTGCAGATGGTGGGGTGAGAATACGGCTAGACTGAGTCTCGGTGGGGGGTGGACCAGGTCTGAGCCCGAAGATTCCCAGGCTCCGGGACCGTGCCCAGCTGCGGAGAGAGGCGGGGAGGGGGGGGGACGTCACTAGACAGTCCTGACAGCACGGCCCTTTCACGGGAACATTACTGAACCCTCTCGCCCACGTTCCATAGCAACTTACGCACGGGTCAAAGGGCAGACAGACCCCCTGAATGTAAAGAAAGAGGGACGGTATAGAACGGGACGGGTCTAGACATCTGTGAACTTGAACTTGACTTCATTGACTGTTCGCATCGTTTCGAAAAAATCAGTCACCCTTCAGAAATGGCTAAATTAGTTGAGGCAAGACACCACAGGTAAACAGGGGTTTTTACCTAATAAATCACCATACTTCCCCAGTGTTAAGACCTTAAAAATCGACCTTTGGGTTTTGGAAAGGCACTGTAAAAATAAAACATTAATATTATTAGCCTGTAAGTTTAGGTTTTCTGAAATTGTATTTAAATATGCAAATGAGGATTTATCTTATTAAAAATGCAGTAATTTGCATACATTTCTAGAACAATGGATAAAGCCAGGTTAAAAAAAAAATGGTTTCATCTTGCTACGGGGCTGTTTACACAACACTGTTTTCAACTAAAATCAGAAAACTTTTAATGCGTTTTGGCCATTCGTTTACACGACAATGGCGTTTTGGGTCCTGAAAACGCAAACTTTTGAAACGGGTTTTAAAGTGCAAGTTTTTGAAAACGAAACCGTTATCAACTCTGTGTAAACTACAAAAACACGAATTTGTGTAAACGGTGACCACGCGTATACGTGTTACGTGTTCAGTCTTCAGTCTTTCTTTGTATAGATTTCGCATAGATTCTTTACGAAGTGACATCGCCATCTACTGGCCTGGCAGTAGAATACCGCGTTTTTAGTATCTAAAATACGCGCATCCGTGTGAACGGGATCATTTTGACAATGTTGTCGTCTGTCAGTGAAACCTTTCAAAAACACAAAGGAAAAACGTTTCCGTTTTTAGTACATTGTTATTGTGTAAAATAGAGTTAAAGGTTTTGCCTGTGGTGTCTTGCCTTAAAGGGATAGTTCACCCCAATATGAAAATTGTGCTATCTTTTACTCGCTCTCACAAAATAAGATCATTTAAAAAAATTTCTGAAAGTTCCCCTTTGGAACGACATGAAGGCGAGTAAATGATTACTGGATTTTCACTTTTTGGGTGAACTATCTCTTTAAGTCCTAGTTTAGCTGATGTTTGAGCTGTTGTCTTTATCAGGCTTTTCCTGCGTTTCACCACAGAGGCTCACGAGCCTCAAGGGTTACAGGCGCTTTGCATCAGCTAATGAGCGGCCTTAATAAATAAACTATAAACATCTTTTTCAATACTCGGGTAATTTAATTGGCTCGTGTGCTAATGCACATTTCCAGCGATTAAACCATAAACAAACCAACACACATCTGAGGATGAAGAAATCGGGCAACTGAGCGAAATCTCACTCAAAAATCAGGTCAAGTGCTTCTCGTGAGCTTGTCCTGCTTTGCCGCTCATCTTAAGGGGTTCCCTCGTCTCATAATCACTAAAACGGAGGATGGAGGAATATCCATCTGTACTTTAAAGATCCTTAAGATCTGGGCTTCTTGATAGATTAGTTCTTCATGGCCAAAGTTGCATTAAGAGACTAAGATTAATGTCAGGACTGATCTATCTATCTATCTATCTATCTATCTATCTATCTATCTATCTATCTATCTATCTATCTATCTATCTATCTATCTATCTATCTATCTATCCTGTATCTGTTTGTATCTATCTATCTATCTATCTATCTATCTATCTATCTATCTATCTATCTATCTATCTATCTATCTATCTATCTATCTATCTATCTATCCTGTATCTGTTTGCATCTATCTATCTATCTATCTATCTATCTATCTATCTATCTATCTATCTATCTATCTATCTATCTATCCTGTATCTGTTTGTATCTATCTATCTATCTATCTATCTATCTATCTATCTATCTATCTATCTATCTATCTATCTATCTATCTATCTATCTATCCTGTATCTGTTTGTATCTATCTATCTATCTATCTATCTATCTATCTATCTATCTATCTATCTATCTATCTATCTATCTATCTATCTATCTATCTATCCTGTATCTGTTTGCATCTATCTATCTATCTATCTATCTATCTATCTATCTATCTATCTATCTATCTATCTATCTATCTATCTATCTATCTATCTATCTATCTATCTATCTATCTATCTATCTATCTATCCTGTATCTGTTTGCATCTATCTATCTATCTATCTATCTATCTATCTATCTATCTATCTATCTATCTATCTATCTATCTATCTATCTATCTGTCTGTCTGTCTGTCTGTCTGTCTGTCTGTCTGTCTGTCTGTCTGTCTTTCTTTCTATCTATCGCACAATGCTTACATGTTTAACACTTGACTGTATAGACAATCGCCACGCTTTTTGATCGCGAGCTGGATTAAGAGAAGCGTCTCGCTTTATCTGTTAACACAGTCCGGTAAGATTAAATCAAGATCATGTCTGCTGTGTATTTAGGTCAACAGCCATGAGCAGAAGTCTGTCGTCTTTATACATCTTTGACTGTGTGCTATTTAAACTGGGCTGAAGTCGCTCTCTATCAACTGCATCTGCTCTTAAATAGCAACCAAGCATGCACTTAAAGTGTTATAACTGTAAGTGGTAAAAGTTACTTATCACCAGAAAACACAACATTTCTAAAATAAAATAAACCCAATAGACTTTCACTGAAATACTTGTTTTATTCAGTGATTAGCATGTTTTTGTGACCTTTTTTGTGTGTGAGTCAATCCACTGCATCACAGCAAATAGCACGATTTGATGCAAATAGCATAATGTTTAGTGAAATTTAGTGAACCTTTTCATATCTTGTATTTCTTTTCACACACTTAGATTCTCTGATTGCTGTGATTAAACAAAGGGTTAAAGCTTTAATAATATCCTCCTGCTGGGTTTTAATTAGGTCAGAGGAACTTATTATAAGAGTAGAAGAATAGAAGATTACCATTGTTTTCAGATATTACATATCACGCAAGCGGTCAAAAGTTTAAGGTCAGTACGTTTTTTTTAAAGAAATTATATTCTGCAAGGACACATTAAATTGATCGAAAGTGACCGTAAAAACATTGCTGTTTTTTTTTTTTTTTTACTTTCTATTCATCAAAGAATCCTGAAAAATGGTTCCCACAAAAATATTAAGCAGTACATTTAATAATAATAAATGCTTCTTGAGCAGCAAATATCCAAATGATTTCTGAAGGATGACTGGAGAATGACACTGAAGACTGGAGTAAAGATGCCAACACACAAATAAATTACATAATAAAATATATTAAAATAGATAAATGATTATAATAGTAAAATGTTTACACTGTTTTTCTGCATTTTTGATCAATAAATGCAGCTGTGGTGAGCATAGAGACAAATGTTACTTGCTAACTATTAACTGACTATTAACAAATGCATCAAATTAATTCTGATAAATGTTTTTATAGGTGTCCAATCAGCATGCAGACCTGTGGTTTACGAAACAGCCCCTCCTTCCTGCCATCCTCTGAATCTATCAATCTCGCAACGTGTCACTAAATCCCATCCCTATATTCCTTCTTTTCTTTTTTAATTTTCAAACCTTCATATTATCAGCGGCATGATGGTTTTCACTGACTTCTGTCTCTCTTTGCCCTGTCTTTGATGAGGTGAGACTGAGGTGGGCTTGTTGTTTGATGGTTTCTTTACTCCGCGGAGCTCACGGTGCACGAGGTGCCCGCCTCTGATGTCATATGACCTTCATCACGGTGCCGATGCAAATCACCAACCCATGCAGCCTTGTACGTTTCCCAGAGGTCTTTTCATTTCATCAACAAACAGTGTCGCTCTTTACTGTATCTGAGGAGACTGATATCTGAGGACATTGCTCAAATATTTACACCAGAAATAAGCACAACAAGTACATCACTGCAGTTTCACTGGCACTGCGATCAATTTATATTGTTTGCTACCTGTTAAATATACAATATACATGCCAATATGATGTTTAGTGGCCCAAAAAAGTCATAAGGCACACTTAATGTTTGATAAGTTTGTGAAATATTGTGCAGGAAAAATGTATTTGTGTGATAATTTAAATAATGTCACTCAGCTTAATATTTAGTTATATACTGCAATGATTTTCATATATTGTATACACACACACACAAACAAACACTACAGTTAAAAAATTCAGGGATGCCAAGTCTTGCCAAGACTGCATCAAAAATAGTTAAAACAAAATTCTTAAGTATTATTACAATTTGATATAACTGATCTCTATTTTAATATAGTTTCAAATGTAATTTATTCCTGTGATTCAAAGCTGAATTTCCAGCAGCCATTAATTAATCCAGATATTATTCAGAAATCATTTTTACATGCTGATTTGCTGCTCAAGAAATATTTCTTATTATCACAGTTGAAAAAGAAAACATAAAAAGAACAGCATTTATTTGAACATGAAATCTTTTATGACATTTTAAATGTCTTTAATGTCACTTTTGGTCATTTTAATGTATCCTTGCTGAATAAAAGTATTCATTTCTTTTCAAATATAAATTATTGACCCTAATCTCTAAAATAGTTAACATTACCTAATAATGAACTGCACCATTTATTAATCTTAATGTTAATTTCAACATTTACTAATACATTATTAAAATCAAAAGTTGTATTTGTTAACATTATTTAATGCACTGTGAATGCAGATGCATTTTTATTAACTAACATTAACAAAGATAAACAAATACAGTAACAAATGTATTGCTCATAGTTCATGTCAGTTAATACTAATGTTAACAAATGAAACCTTACTGTAAAGTGTTACCAATTTATCAAATCTAAAACAATAGAACGTTTATCAAAATGATTTTAACACAGCTAAACGTGGATGCAATAAAGAAATGAAAACCAACAAAATAACCTTCAGCACATTCTGTAAGGCGAAGGAAAACCCCCCACACTTGGCACATTTACATCTGCATCCCACTCAGACTCAGACACCTATTAACTACATGCAAACTAATTAAGATGATCAGGTGGCGTACAGCCTCCGTCTGTAAACATACACACCCCTGTACACACACACACAAAGGGCCCCGCGATCTGCATAACCGTCTCGTGTCTTTGGCATCTGGTGGTGTCTGGTCTGCATCGGTGTTTCCCACCCTGCCCCCTCTCTCGTGCCGCAGGAGCGGCGGCCCTGACAATGGTGGGAAAGCGGAGCTCTTTATAAAGGAGGGGGCCTCCATTGAGCGCGAGGGACCAGCCGCGAGCTGGGCAGAATATTAATGGCCGACACCACGTTCTGTTCATTAAAGCCACGCATGCTGCAGCTGCCGGCCCTCATACCAGCTTCACCCTTCGCGAACCCCCCGAACCAGATCGCCAGGGGCACGACGGGCCGTTTCTGCCAGGGCCTGGGACACATGCTGTTTGGAAAATTGCATTGTGTGTGTCTGTGTGAAGGCCAAAGAGCAGCAGCAAGATACTCTGACTTCCACGAGTTTAGCTTTTTATGAAGATTTTTGGTTCAAACTCATTTTCACAACTCGTTTTCACAGACAAAATGCACATTCGAGCTGTTTTAACTGAAAGCAACTTGCACTGGCATTTCTTAAAATATGTCAGATCCACTGCTTTGTCTCAAGATGTTCAAGGCATGTTTATAAAAGCTACTTAAATGTCCAAATTAAACTAATGCCTAATCCTGGCTTGATGTAAGCTCTGTCTGTGAAACCAGGCCTAAAAATGTTATTTTTGACTATTTTGAATCATTTACTCTCAGAAATTGCTTGTAAAGAGCAAGTAACACATTGAATTAAACAGCAACACTTTACAATAAGGTCTCATTTGTGAAATAATGAAATAACTAACATGAACACTGTAAAAAAGGTTGCTGCATTACATTTTTAAGCACAGTCAACTCGGATGTTTAAGTCAATTCAACTTAAATTACATTAAACTGACTTAAAAAATGAGTTGAATCTTGAATAACATAAAAAAAGTTGAAAATTGCTTTTTGATGAGATAAAGCAATGTAAAACACGTTGTCATAACTCATTTTTTACAGTGAACAAACAATTAACGATATACACCGCATTTATTAACGTTTGTTAAATACAGACCTTCATGTTCATGCTAGTTCATCAACTATACAACTTTTGATTTTAATAATGCATTAGTAGATGCTGAGATTAATTTTGAATTTTGATAGTTTTGTTCATTGTTAGTTCATGTTAACTAATGAAACCTTATTGTAAAGTGTTACCATTTTGAAGTAGAAAGACTGAAATGATGTATTTTCCTGTAAAGCACACTCAATCTTTGTATTATTACCTTTGAAAAATCATTTTTACAGTGTAGGTTATTTTAAGTATGATAAATGCATTTTAGAGTAAAAATATTCTAGCTATTCTCTCAATTGATCTAAAGACCAAAATAATAGGCTATATAAAATCACATACATCGCAGGCCAAGTTTCCGAAGGTATTTCACGTCAGCTACCTGAATATCTTATTAATTTGGCAAGAGGTATGAATTTATGTATTTTGAATGAGAGGAAAATGTTCAAAGCAATTCTAAATTGCATGCGTTTGACAAAATGTGATTATCTACATTCGGATTGATTGCGTTTTTCAAAAGATTACATAAAGTCACACTAATTCAATCATGTGCTCATTCTTTAAACGTGCATTTGTTCGTTCGTATTTATGGCGCCTGATTTGGTATTCTAAAACTTTTGAATGTGTGAAAATAGAATAAATCCCGCCGAATGCAACAGGGTTCATCCCCACGAGAATGCTGTCTCTTTAAACCAGCCCTCACTCTCATTCACTGCATCTATGTCAAGAGGATCTTAGCTTAGCGCCACTCATTAGCAGCCCTAGTTTCATTATTTTCTCTTTTTTTATCCTCCCACCCCTCATTATCCGTCCTCAGCAAAGCTATTTGCTATAAGGAAAAAATCTGAATTGTAAATAAGCCAGCTAAAAGAGAAAAAAATCTCTTTTCGTGGGGAATAAAAAGGACAAAAACAAAAGTGTAGAATAATTTTTCCCTTCTTTAGGTACATCAAATGGATTTAATGTTGATTATTGAACTGCACAGCACCCTGCAAATTCATAAAAAATATCATTGTCTGATAATTCTTATTAAATACTTATTAAAATGATATATATAGAGAGAGAGAGAGAGAGAGAGAGAGAGAGAGAGAGATTTAAAATTTGAGAGATTTGAGTAATTTGAAATATATGTATATAAATATTTGTTGTAAGTTTAATAAGAATTATCAGAAAATTATGAGTACATATTGAAAATGATAAATAAGTTATATATATATATATATATACTGTATATGGATGGACAGTGAGTTTTAGATTTAGGGCGATGAATCTGATTGCATGCCTTAACGAACACTCTGAGATCTCTGTTAATATATAATGGAGGCACAGTGCATCTTTAACAAAGGAAGATGGCAGTCGCTGCTACAGTCATTGCCAGTTAATTTATTTTCTTTGCTTCCCTCCCTTCCTCGCCAAGCTCCCGCCAAAACCCTCTCGCTAATTAGTGTAGTAAGATCAGATAGGCTAGAAGCAAGGGGGGGGCAAATGAAGGGAGCTATAATATCCCCCATAAACACACACAAGCACAAAAAAAAAAAAGAGACCCATGATGCAACTCACCTCATGTGCCAGCCCAGCCATCTTAGCTTCTCGTGTAAGATCTCCGTCAAGATGGCCTCCGTTCTCTCCCTGTGCCGTCTGTGTCGTGGGCTCCAGTCGAGGGTTGTGTCGCCGCTGGCACTGGCACGGATTCTCCCGCACCCCACAGGGGTACAGATGGCACCGGGGCTTTCTGGGTATAGGCGGAGAAAGGAAGATGTAGCAAATGGAAACTGCCATGTTCCTCCAAGCATCTCTCTCACTGATGGCTGTGCCCTTGTTGTCTTTATTGTGCCATATTGTGGATGAAAATAAGAGTCTGTATGAAAGGCGAGAGGGAAAGAGTGAGTAAGACAATGAGAGAGAGAAAAAGAAATGGAAAGTGTCAAGAAGACAACATGAAAAACCAGCTTTAAAAAGCACACTTCATTATTATTGCCAAGCTGATTCCATGGCATTATATATATATATGTGTGTATATGTGTGTGATGATGTGTGTAATATATAGATAGCATAAAATACATAAATAAATACATTTTATTAAAATAATTGTAATAAAATAAATAAATAATATATATATATATATATAATATACATAATATAAAACAAAATGTTTAAAAAACTATTAATAGATACAAAATAAATACATATATTAAACATAAGTTTATTGAATATAGAATATATTACAATATTATATATATATATATATATATATATATACGCACACACACACACACACACATATATATATATATATACAGTATATACATAATATAACATTTTATATATATATATATATTATATAATATATATTATTATATATGTTATAATTTTATTGAATATATATATAGGCAAATTTTATTAGAAAATGAACTACAAACGTGCATTTTTATATGCATGCTTTTGAAGATGTCCAATCCAGAAAGTGCAGAAGCGCATGAGAATATCCTCATGTTATACTCATATAAAATGCTCTCCATTGAGTCTAACCTAACATTGAGTCTAACCTAACATTGAGTCTAACCTAACATTGAGTCTAACCAATTAGCAGTGTATATCATTACCTACTGCAATGGATTTTTCCTAAAGAATTAAACGCAGCCTCATTTAGGCAGCCACTGAATGCAATGATAGGCCGCTTTCCCTGTGTGTGTGTATACAGAGAATGAATAAGTGTTTGTACTGCTTGCCATTGTTTCTGTCTTTCACATGGGGAAATCCAGCAGAAAGAGTCTAAACAGAACTACAGGACAATCCTAAGGCCTCCGTTTAGGCTGCAGACCACAACAAATAGCCTTCAAGTGCCTCTTTTAATGCTGAGCTATAGTGAGCGTCCCACCAGTCAGAGTCCAATGCCCTTCACCTGACGACATCATCAAAATGAGCCCGAAAATCGGCAAAATGGGAATCTCTCCAAGTGTTTTAAAAGCGCTGCACGATTGTGTTACTAATAGTGCAGGTCCATCTTTTAAAATGATTGTCGAGAGAAAAGAACAAAAAGACTCTCATTACAAATGCAGATTATCCACATTTCAGTGGAGACAATGTTCTGATCTGCATTCACACAACTGCTTTAGACTGGAAACATCATTTGTGAGTTAATATATTCTGACAAACAAATCACAATCTGGAATAATTCTGATTTGATGATTTAAAAAAAAACATAATAATAATGAAAACATCCATGTGAAAAATTACCTGAAGTAAAAGTGGGCGTTCTCTCTTGCTCTCAGGATATTTTCAACAGATTTTGAGAATTATTTCTACTTTCGGTTATCTAGCTTTATGAAAAGTGTTAAAACTCATACAGCTAGATAACCAAAGAGAGAAACCAACCCTCAGAAAGAGGTTTCAGGCCCGAGCCGTGTGTACATCGCTGGTCTGGGTGTTATGACTGCAGAAACACATCTACAAAGAAATTGCAAGCATTTCGTTAAATACATTATCAACAGCCAAAAGATATGGCAAAAAAAAGCATTTGCAGGCCAGAACTAAAACACACACACATACATAATATTTGATTTTATTGTACTTTTAATATTTCATTTCAAATATGTACTTACAACACAATTGTAAAATGTGTGTATCTTTAAATAAGCATATTATTAAACAATATGTCTTTTTCTATGGTGCTCAGGTGTGTATATTTATATAATTCTACTAAAATCTCATTTCAAATCTCACATTTATGTAATGCCAATTCCTGCAATCCGAAATTAAGCTTTTTTAACAGTCTAAAATACATATCACACAACAAACCACTACTATAATCAAACCAGATTCATTCTATAAAAGATACATGCCTAAAAAAGATGATTATGTTGCAGGTCATCTCACTATAAAATCTTCAATGCTATATATATATTTTTAAGCACATTTAGTGGCATTATTTTAAGGATTGTTTTTCTTAAACACACACACTTTGAGTTTAAGGCACCCATGTGTTCGGGTGACATAATTTAGTGATCTCTTTGGAAACTTTTATTTCTTTATGCTATAATTACGCCTTTCATCAAGAACACAGGCAGACTCCCGTCTGTTAAATCTTATTTTAAGAATATGCTCTGATGATGAACTATACAACCTCTGACCACTAGTTTGCTAAACACTCTTTAAGCTAAAATATGACATTTATTAGGCCTAAAAACCGTCATCAATATGTGGGATATTCAGCTTTCATGTCTGAGAAAACAGGTTATCTATTGTCTAATAACGGTCAAGGAAGAACGAACTCCATTGGGTTTGCTTTTTTGTGTGTGTGTGATCCAATGTAAAATTGTAGGCGTTTATAAAGGATCCACTTTAATTATAGCGAACCACTAAATTCGCAAAGAGCCAAGTGCATGATAAATCTATCAATAACGAGGTTACGATATTTATTTCTGGATTTTCTTAATTCAAATGGACTGAAAACAAAAGGCATTTGAGATGAAATAGTGCACGGCTTACCTCATGAATCCCTCCGTGCAAATGGCATCACCATCAGCATCCTCGTGCGACTGCACATGGAACACACGAAACATGCAGCATGTCTGTAATCCACAATGTCTCCTTTCCTCCCTAAATGTGCCTCTCGGGCTCACCAAACAATGGATTTCTCCTCAAAACAAGCCCGCTCTACTCTTTCTGGTCGCGTGCCGCCTGGAGCATTTACAACAGGTGGCAAACTCTCCACAGCAGCATTGATTATATTGATTATGATGATGCCGATGATGCTGGTCTCGCAGCTATGGTACCAGTCCTCAGCATCCTGCCCAGTATGTTCTCTCCTGCAGTGACGTGCGCTGCGGACCGGCCAATCACAGCCTCGGCTGAGCGCAGCGCTGCGGACTGGCCAATCAGAGCGCGAGGACGCAGGTCGCTTTTGTGCGCCGGGTGTGCGATGATGTGATCGAGGCTCCGATGCCACGTTTCTTAATGAACAGATGTGGCTGAGCTTTGATCAGCCTGTTTATTCATTTACTGACTATTACGGCTTTAAAAAAAACGGTTATGAAATAAACACGCAATTTATTGGTTAGATAAAACGCGACTTGGCCAAAAACGAATGAGAACGACAAATCTATTAAAAATCCCGTATTAATCCCTTGACTAAAATAATAATAATACTGGCTATAGGCTAGCCTACACAGTACTTTATGATTGTGTCATTTCCAAACGGATTGTTTTGCAGCTTTTTTTCTAAATAACAAGTCTAAACACGGAAGACAATCTTCTATTTTATTTGCTATAATTGTTTTCCAAAAAAAAAAGGAATGGTTGAAAATGTGAGGTGTTATTTTGTCTGAATTGGATTCATTGTTAAAAGTTCATCTGCGTTCAACACAAAACACAATTGTCTACTTTTTTAAAAATCAAATCAAAAGGAATGAACTATCAAATCAATGACAATGTTTACAGATTGTGCGCTATTTTATCTTTCTCTGAACGTTGTTGTTATTATTAGTTTTCGTTTGAATCTATATTATATTATGCTATTATATTATATTATATTATATTAGCCTACATATTATTATATTTCCTCACACGTGTCTTTTCCTTTCATTCACATCAGCATTACATTTATTAAGCTTTAGATTGTACGAAAAAGTGCAACAATTGTCCTGAAAACAGATCTTAAGCATTTTTTTCGTTAAACAAATGACCATATCTGAAGGATTAGAGAAGCATAATGTATTTAGAGATCGAAAAAATAGTCAGATGTCAAAACTTTAGTTATTCCACATTTTAGATGAGCACGTTTAGCTAAAACATCGAAACGTTATTTTTTCCAACTTATTGGTAACCAGGTAAAAGAGAAGGAAGAAAAAATAAAGTTAAATTCAAAAAAGAAAAATTATAAGGGAAAAAAAGTGGGAGGTTATTAAAAGGAAACGCGCTTTTTCTAAAACGCGCTGAATCCAGCTCTTCTCGCTGTGAGGGAGACCGGGGCTAGTTGTCACACGTTTACTCCACTGAGTATTTTTCAGGGCGGGTTTATATCATTTTCTGCACAGAGAAGGTCTTGCCTTGAAAAAATAAAAGCGGTAACACTCTACAATAAGGTCCATTAGTTAACATTAGTAAACTACCTTAGTTAAAATGAACTAAGAATGAACTCTTCAACATTTTTTAATCTTAGTTAATATTAATTTTTATCATTATTAAAATCAAAGAATGGTTGTATTTGTTAACATTAGTTAATGCACTGAACTAACATGAACAAACAATGAACAGCTGTATTTTTATGAACTAACATTTACAAAGATGAATAAATTCTGTAACAAATGTTATGCTAATTGTTAGTTCATTTTAGTAAATACATTAACTAATGTTAAATAATGAACCTTATTGTTAAGTGTTATCAATAAAGCTATTGGACATTTGCACCGTTAAAGCCCTGGAAAAATATATATATATATATTCAACCAAACAGCATAACAATCATAAAACACAAAACAATTCAGGAGTGTGAAAGGAAACATATTAATCTGGTCAACAAATATTGTAATTGATAAACTGAATAAACTCTTAAACATGTTCAAATGTGACAACTTACCCAAGCTTGACATTTATGAAAAATACTTTTGTCCCGCATGTTTAACTTCAGTTCAAATTCTTCATTACATAGGGAAAATATGCTGACATGAATTTTAGTTTGGATAGAATTCACAAAAAGTATTTAATATATATATATTTAAATAAGGTGTTTGAAACCAACAAACACACTGCTGTAGAAAACACACATTTGTGTAATTGTAATTTTGACTAAAAACGTATGATCTGTCTCAGATCATGTACATTTTCACTGAACAAACATTAGTCAGACAACTGAATGACTTTGGACTTGAACTTCAGCTCAAGGACATCCGTCTCTTCTCAGAACAAATGTGCTTTCAAAGCTCTTTAAAACCATTATATCATGAAATTAACAAATCAAAAATGGTACATTTCAGATTAAAACATACTTTATAAAAAAGAAATTTCTATGTATAGCTGAAATATAACTTCAAACTAATGTTTCTTCATGACCAAGTTTTGAGCAGTTATTTGTGTTATATATAAGAGTTGCAGTATTGTCTCTGTCTGATGAGACGTCCCGAGGAATGTACGTCTGCATTCCTCCATCCCTTAATCAGGACTATAATGCAGCAGTGGGGTGAAGTGACAGCTGGTGTTGACCTCTGACCCCTGCTGTCTGGAGGCCTGTGCTCACACAGGGGGTCACGGTTCTCTCAGCCCCTGTAGGGGGGGGGGTGGCTGTCTGGGAAAACACATCCAGACAGTCCTGGAGTATAGGGAGGAGAGCGGAGACATGTTTGGGACAATGTGGTACCCATATATCCCAAAGTGTGAGTGAGACGCCCCACCTCAGGGCTCTGACTGGGGCACGGGGGCCAGACACCAGGAGTGTGATCAGCATACACAAACACACACTGACACGGTATGGGAAAACAGATACCTTTATTCATGGCTTGATTACTATTGTAATATTAATGATAAGACATAGTGCAGTATTACTCTTAAAGTTTCAGTTTTACAAAGCAATAATGAGTAATAATTAAAAATATTGCATCAGACTCTTGTGCACATGCTCTCTAAAAATGGTAGAAAGTTTCAAAATAATGCATTAAATTTGTTTTGAATGAATTACTGTGCCTACTATTTATATATATATTTGTATATATATATGCATGTTTGAATAGATAAAATAATGTAACATTTCTAATAAAGTAATATAATAATGTACAATAATGCAACAGATGTTTAATTTCAATTTTACATAATTTAAAAATACTTAGAAATATGTACAGCATACAGGAAAAGACAGATGGTAAAGAAAATGGTCTGGTTTTTATGATAATCATAATATTCATAATTCATAATATTCCAGTATTTTGTATTTAGCCTATACATTTTAAGAACATAATATATATATATATATATATATATATCATATCATATCATATCATCATCATTAGTATTATTAAGATGTTCAGAAAAACAATATCTATAAATGATTTGAAATATTATTATTAATATTGTAATTTTTTAAATATATTTATAAATTATTATTAAATGTATCTAAGATATTGATAATAAAAAAAAAAGTAAGGTTATTTTTAAAAATGAATATTTATATATTAATATTATTTGTAGTAGTATTAAATTATCTGAATGTTTTAATATTAAAACATTAAGAAAAAACATTTTAACGTTTTTAAATGAATGTTTCTAAATTGTTGTTATTACTATTACATTTATCTGAGGGTTTTGATATTAAGAAAAAATGATATCTATAAATGATTATTTGAAACAAATATTTATAAATTATTCTTTTATGTTAATTAAAATCTATTGTTGTTATTATTATTACATTATATTATTAACAGAGTGTTTTGACATTTTAACAGTTTTTCTATCTCTTATTATCATCATAATTATTATTAGTTGTACTTGCATCACTATTGTTCTTTTGCATACTTATTATTATTTATAAATTATAGGCTTACATTTTAAACTCCCCTATAGTTGTTCAGAATTAAGCATTCCCCTTCAGCTTGGTTGATTATCTATTAAAAATGTACTAAAAGCTTTTTAAGCCAAAAACAAAAACATTCAAGCCATAAATATTAAATGCAATACTGAATGCAGTATACACATGCATTACAAATATAATATATTGCACTTTATGTGTACTTACCTAAAAAAAAAAACACTATGTAATATAAGGTAACTAGGGGTTAAGTTTAGGTTTAGGTGTAGGTTCAGTGTTAGTACCTATTACAGTTATTGTAATTACTGTAATAAGTACATAGAATGTACATGGGGAACAGGACTGTAAAATAAAGTGCAATGTATTGAAACAAAGTATCTCCTTCCACTAAACCTAACATGGCTGTGCTTTCAGAAAAGTATGGGATCATCAAGGCAGGAGTCTTGCCACACATATTACACAGGTGATGCCCAGGCCGATGTGTGTGTGTGTGTGTGTGTGACGCAGTCTCACAGAGCCTGATGGGAAACATGGCCTCCACACCGTCTCCAGGTCAGAGGACTCAACACACTCTCAGACAGGTGCAGAGGAGCCTTGCGTGCAGCCTCACGCCAGTCAAACGCTAACAGAGACGTCTCAGACATCTGCAGTGGCATCCTCCTCATTTATCCCGTGAAAGAGACCCTTTGTCACAGAGAGCCATTCAGAAGCCAACCAGCCGGAGTCACCGTACTGAAGCGAGGGCTTTTTTCCCTGGTGGGCTTCTATTCAGGCCAGGGATTCCAACGCTGACCTGAAAGCCACGGCTCCTCCTCCAGGTTGAAGGAACGGCGAGAGGAACGCAGGAGAAGGATTGAGTGGATTGGATTAGGGTTAATCTCTTGTTCCTCACCGCGGTGTGCTGACGGGGGCACTCACCGACCCTTTGAGTCACCGGATACCTGGAGTGTGCGAGGCGCACAGCCGGCGGCGGGTCGCCAATTATGACAGGTGGGGGGGGGGGGGGGGGGGGTTCAGAAGGAGGCCATTGTACAAATAAACAAATAAATGAACACCTCAGATTATGAAATAACTGGCATCTCACTTCTTAAACATAAATTCTCGCTAAAGCCACAAACAAAAGTGTAATGTTCAGAAATGAATCCTTTTATTCAGCAAGGACGCATTAACTTGACTGTGACAGTAAAGACATTTATAATGTCACAAAAGATTTATATTTCTAATAAATGCCGTTCTTTGGAACTTTCTATTCAGTGTATCGTGGTTTTCACAAAAATATGACGCAGCACAACTGCTTTCAACATTGATAATAATAATAATTTAAAAAAGAATTCTTGATCAGCAAATTTCTGAAGGATCATGTGACCCTGAAGACTGGAGTAATGATGCTGAAAATTAATTCTGGTTCTGTTGATTGGATGAATGTTATCAGCTGATGCTTTGGAGCTCAAAATACACAAATATTGACAATCAGGCTGGTCGATATACTGGTGCATCAGAAACCAAAGGAAAAACCTGATAAAACTAACACTAATCAGGTATTTTTTACTGAAGAGCTGCATCTTAACACGGGCCAGCAATCTGTAAAAGGTTTTACTGCTGCTTTTCCTGAATGAGATTTACACCAACATCCCATAATACTAACAGATTCCTCAATGAAACTAGAATTCAAACGAAGGGCTCAGACCCAAAGACAGGGAAAGACAGTTTGGCGCCTTTGTAAACGTGTTTATGGAGCTGTGTCTGGATTTACAGGCTGGTTTATGAGTGTAGAGCACAGAAACACTCATGACCTCACAATCTTACTGGGTTCCTACACATTAGACCAGCAGAAATACAGTAGGCTACAGCGGAAAACATTTTAATTAAGATTAAATCGTTAAACGCAAAGCTAAATAAATAACAAATGCAAATTTCTATTATGAATCTACATCAAGGCACTCCAAAAAGTATTTGGACAATAAGTGTACATGTACACGACAACGATGTAATAAAAAATGGAAACATTTTTCCTTTGCATTTTCCTCACTCGGATCTGTGAAAACGACTAAAAATGCTTTTATGCTGCCAGGCCAGTAGATGGCAATGTCAATTTGTAAAGAAACACTACAGGTAGACTGAACACGTAATACGCGTGCACGTGACGTTACTGTTTTCACAAATTCGTGTTTTTGTAGTTTACACAGACAATAACAGTATGTTTTTCAAAAACTTGGCCCCCAAAACATCGTTGTCATGTAAATGAACGGCCAAAACACAGAAAAAAGTTTCCGTTTTTAGTTGAAAACAGTGTCATGTAAACAGCCCCTAAAATCACACAGAACTTTTCTGATCCATTTTTGCAGTGATATTAGGGAACGCTTAAACGACAACGATGTACTTAAAACGGAAAAGTTTTTCCTTTGCATTTTTTGCATACAGACGACAATGTTGTCAAAATGATCCTGTTCACACGGATCCGAGAAAACCACTAAAAATGCTGTATTATTCATGCCAGGCCAGTAGATGGCGATGTCACTTGGTAAAGAAACACTACAGGCCTATAGACCTTATGTGGCCCCGCCCCTTTTCAGCGCTGCGCTCATTGTCTTTTGACTTCCGGTCTGTATTTTCACAGCGATTCTGCGTGTTTATGAATGAACGGCTCGTTTTAAAATCTTCCCGGTCGACTGACATTTGTTAAAGCAGCACTCAGTAGCTTCGGGATTTCTTCGCTGTATTCTCGCTTTTTGCTCGCAGGTTTCTCTCTAGAGCTCCCCCCACAGCTTCGGAATAGATATTTGACAACACTGTTGTAAAAACTCGTTGGTGATTCTCAGACACCAGAGGCTAGCAGATCAACGACATCAAAGCAGATGGGACATTCTTTAAAACGTCTTCTTCATTCTGGTTCGAACAGCGTGAGGGAGCGCAATAATGACAGTATTTGAGCAGATTTCTTTTGGCCGTAAAGCAATTGTTTACATCGCGAGACCTGATATCACGCGATACTTCCTGACGCGGCGGCCGGCGGCCCGCCGTCTCAAAGTTGCAAGTGCGAATTTTCCGCTCACGGGCACCAGGGGGGTGCGAAACGACCACCATTCAACCCGAAATAAGTAATATAACCATTCCAATGACTCCGAAGCTGTTCAGTTAAGGTAAAAAAGTTACTTAGTTCACCTTTAAGACATCTGCTTTAAACATTACAGTCCTCATGATAACTTTTGTTAACTTTACATTAAGTAAATCCACTTCAAAAGCGAATTACTACTGGACAGCAGCGCCATAGAAATATACAGAGCGACCGCAAAAACGGAAGTTAAAAGACAATATTCTAAAGATGGTGGCGCCCTCGTTTCTCTGGTGCATAAGGTCTACATCATATATGTAATACGCACGCGCATGACGTCAACGTTTTCACAAATTTGCTGTCTTGTAGTTTACACCGAGACAATAACGGTATCATTTTCAAAACTGTGTGTAAATGAACAGGCAAAACACATTAAAAGTTTTCAGTTTTTAGTTGAAAACGGTGTAAAACGCCCCTTAATCAACTTTTTATTGGAGGTATGAAGTCAGTTCCCCCTCAAATTCACATTGTTGTAGTTAACTATCACATTTAAAATGAACACTGCTTTAAAACCTAGGCTAATAATAATAATAAAATGTAAATATTATAATAGACACTCAAGACAGATATACGATTATACACATTTATAATAAATATATACATATATGTAAACAAATATACACACATACATAATATATATATACACATACATAATATATATATACACATACACGTATAAAACATATATGTATATGTTTATATAAATATTTTTATTATATATAGGTTTTGATATTTTATTGACTGCAATAAATGCCATTTTTATGTGTGGTTTGAGCATTTCAACACATTTCGGAGCCATAATGCCCACATTTAATTCCACATTATCCTTTCTAATCTTGGTAAAACATTTATTTGTAATAATATTTTGCTACTGAGCGTCTGTAACGGTCACAGTTAATTACCGGCGTGGAGATTCTCACCAAAGCCTCTCTTCACACACACACACACACACACACACACACACACACACACACACACACACAATGTCCCAACCTTCATTTCTCACAGCTCAACATCAACCCCACCCAGAACTTTCCCACCCTTCAGCTCCACACTGGCTGTCAATCAAAAGACGGGCAATCAGTCATCAGCCGTGAAAAGACCTCGTCCCACTATCCCTTCATTCCCTCCTATAACGCTCCTTTATTCCTTTATCCCAGCGCCTCTGAATGGGCGTGACATATTTTAATCTCCAGCACGCCTCCTCTAAGTTCCCGCCGTCGGGCTCGCCGTGTCCGCCATTGGTCGGCTTAATCACATCGAGGCAGACACTGCTGTCTTTTTTAGGGGGCTATAGGATCAAACCCACCCCTCCCTCCCTCGCTCTACCCTTCTCTGCGTCTTCAGGGTCACGGCCCCCCTGAGACCGGGGCCCTTTGAGCCTGGCGAAAAGGATCATGTCATGAATGGAGCTTGATTTAGTTTTAACAGGGTGCTGTGTCCGTCCTTTAAGTGGTAAATGAATATACATTAGCCGCGAAAGGCCTGCAGGGACGAGAGAATGAGAGCGAGGGATCTGAATGCTGAGAAGGTGGAGAAGGGGTGTGTGAGTGCAAATAGAAAGGAGGGGGTTTCCCGCTTCCCTCTGCAGGATCCCAAAGCAGTTAATTGGAACGTTTGTTTGTTCCTCGCGTCCTTTGACGAGATGGGAGCGAAGATCTAAGTATGTCACATGCTGTCTTCCCAGAGAGGGGAAATTTAAGGCTTGCGTTCATGGATACAGACAGGAAGACATTTTGATCAAATGTTTTACCGTGTGCGAAACTGTGAAACGACACAAAATGGAACGAGAATTGTGTAGTGACCGATTTCAGGAAAGAGTTGACGTGTGTTGGGCATTTGTTGGCTCTTTTTTTAACTTTATAACTGTATGTTTTAATGCATAGACACAATGTAACCTATTTGTGTCAACAAAAATAATTTAAAGCATTTAAGAATAAACCTGATCAAAACATTTCAAAACGAGAAACAATTTAAGTCAATTCTCCAAACTTTCGGCTGTTGTTAATTTCATTAATTTCAAATAGGCCTACCACATTTTCCACATTTAATAAAATAAAAACTGTCAAAATTCAGGTTTATTATGCTCACCAAGGCTGCATTTATTGAATCAAAAATACAGTAAAAACAGAAGTATTGTTAAATATTTTTACAAATTAAAATCACTGTTTTCTATTTGAATATAATTTAAAATGTAATTCATTCCTATGATGCAAAGTTGTATTTTCAGCATCATTACTCCAATCTTTAGTGTCACATGATCCTTCAGAAATCATATTAATATTCTGCTAAATATTTTGAATAGAATTTCCTGCAAAAAAATGACTAATAATAATAATATACTGTAGTGTGTTTGAATTCCAAATGTCTTATAGGCTACTGCATTCCTCTACCCTTTGACCTCCAACATCCAGATATCTGTTTGGTCTTGTGTTTAATGAGACAAACATGTGGCATCATCACCTCTGACATCAGCCAATCGACCCCAGACAAGCAAAGGTCATGACCTTTCACCCCACCATCAGTCTACAAGGGACATCAAGATGGTCACTGGCCAAAAAGGACTGGAATCCTCAAGAGGGTCCAAACAAAGTTTACACAGCAGAACACCCTTCCTCTAGAGCTCAGTGCACTTTCTTTAACAATTAACATTTGTAAACTTTTAGAAGAAAACGTTCAGGGGGTTCTATATAGAACCAGAAGGTTCTTGACTCAGTTTTAAAGAAACTTTATGCCAAAAAGGTTCTATATAAGGAGAAACAATTTAATAATACGTTCATGTTTAACGGGTTATTTAATTCAAATAAATAAAAAACGTAAATGACGAGGCTTTCAAAACGGATGCATGAAAAATGGAGGTGGTGCATCATCTCGCTCTCCAAGTGCCCTGAGAAACAGACTGGTATACAAAGGCGGATTAACAATATGGGTAATTGGGCACTAAGTGCCCATGCAGGGGCACCATGCAAATATCTTTTTCTCTTTTAAGCGATTCATTCTCAAACGTATTTCTAGCCTAGGCCTAGGCTATATATCCTTTCATCAGAACGTTCTTAATCCCCTGAATGTTTTGTTGAAAGTATATTATTTTACTAATAATTTAAAAAAAAATTGTGGACGCGTGATCTACCGCTAGGTTCGAGCTACTGCGTGAGCACGCGCGTTTCATTTCAACGCCCATATTAGCCTACACTAGCGTGTCCACTGGCACCGAGCAGAGCGAGTGTTTTCAATAAATTCCAATGGAAGTTGAGCTTTAAGCTCGTGAAGCTAAACTTCTATATGAAGTGGAAACGCACCATTACAGATTCTGGGAGTGTGCTGGGCGGTTTCGCGTGTTTTGCATACCTTTAAATCGGAATGAAACTGCCTCGCGACGCTCATGTATGCTATGTGTGAATCCACTACAGAGCATCAGCCTTGCACTTTCACGCTGTACTTTGTAAAAAAAAAAAGTTGCAGAGTGTAAACGAGTGAGTTTTGAAATTTTATTTTCAGTTCAAAACTTAACAAAACCATGTAGGCCTAGCTATAGAGATGTTATTGCAAGACCAGTCTAAAAAAAAGGTGGGTTGACGTCAGAACCCAACGTCAGACAAACGTCAGATTGACGTCAATATCCGATTGGATTTGGTTGGAAATTAAAGTTGTAATAATAATAATAATAGTAGTAGGCTAATAATAATAATAACTGAATGTATCACTCTAAGTCTGACTGGAATCGCATTTCAAACCACCTCCAAATGTGCTTTGAATCAGATTTTATTTTTATTATAAAAGATTATGGGTTTTTTGTTTTTGTTTTGCCGACCAGACATTCAAAAAAACTCATCTGAATAAAACCTGGATATGCAAAATAAATAAATCAGATTTAGCCAAAAAGAGTAGCCTTAATGAGCACATCACAAAACAGGACCAAATTAAATGTTTTAAGACCAGTGGGGCATAATCATATTTATTTTTAAAATTATTCTAATGTGCTATATTTCATGTTTTTTTTTTAGTTTTTTTTTTTTTTTTTTAAATGTGCTACATATGAGTTTGGAATTGCAGAGGAAAAAAACCTGAGGTAAGAATCACTTCAATAATTGAATCTGGTATTAGACCGTAGTGAAATGTTTAATATTAGTTTATTTTTTTACAATCTTACAATAAAGGTAACACACTGAAAGGTCAAAACAAATGAAATGTTACATTATTAGAGACAGGAAAAACATGTAGGAATATTTACAGATATTGCACATTGTTGCCACTGTTTGGTCAAATTTGTTAAAACATTAAGAAAATGACAAATATTTGATTTAGAGATGTTATGCAGGCCTGCTGATTGACATGGACATGCAAATTATTGAGTCTATAAATAAAAGATTATAGATTTTTGATTTTATATTTCAATGCAACATGCGGTTTCTCACCTACAATTTTAAGACAAACATTTTTATAATCTTATAAAACAAAATAATTACATCATAATGACCAGATAATGGCTTGAATAACAATGCTTAAAATTAAAAACTTTATTTCATTAAAAATGTAACAGCTTGGAGGTTTAGAGGTTGTGGTTTTTTGGTCACATTTTCTCAGAACACATTCACAGGAAAGTCACTTGATTCTGGAATCATCCCCTTTTTTAATTGTATAATTCTGAATAATCCGATAATCTTTTTGATATGCAAATATATTAAGTAGTTATTTGGATCTGCAAATTGGATAAAAATAAATGCGTTCTCTGATTCATTAAGATATTGTGGATCTGTGCTTCATGGCTTCTTTCTAACTTTTGGCCGGTAGTGAGTATTGTTGTCTTCAGGGAAAGCAGCAGGAAAGCAGATGTTTCTCCCAGTGACACGGATCTGATTCCATGTGTTAATGCTGCTCCACGAAGTTTGTCTCTGTCCTGTATGAGAAACCATGTGTTACTTTCAGCTTTCAGTTTGATTTTGCTGGTCCGAAACTAAACGCGGTCATCAAGCGCCACCTTGTGGTGGAGAGATCACATGATCTGAGATGGCAGCTATGCATCCAAGTTATCTTTCAATCTTTCTTTTAATAAAATAAATGTAACTTAAATTTAAATAATAATAATAATTATTATTATTCTTTATATCTTTCAATAAAATAAATGTAACTTAAATTTAAATAATAATAATAATTATTATTCTTCATTTTATTATGATAAAGATAACTACAAGTATTGCTAATTTATGTATTAATTCACTGTGCATTTTCAGTGGCTATTATGTATGCATAGCATTTTCATATGCCCCCTGGTGGATATTTTATGTATGACAAGAAATTGTTATAGGATACCAGATATAATTTTACTCTAGAATTCACATAAACCACTAACTAAAGAAATAGTGACTGAAGAAGACATTCACAGTTTTATTTCTGTACTCACATGTTTGCATGTTTGTTGGGGACCATGTGGTTGTTGTAGGTCAGGATGGGAGGAATACTTTCTTCATCCTCTGGAACCTGCAACGAAGTGATAATTTTTTTAAAATATTTATATATTTTTACAAATATAACTTGTAACTTTAATAATTTATTAATAAAAATAAGTTAACAGTTCTCTGATGTTGGTTAATGGTCATATGACATGCAGGTAAACTATTTTTTGTAATCTTTTTTTATAAGTTTTATTTTGATTTATATACACTTACAAATTGTAGTCGGTTAATGATTCCAAATTACAAGACAAAAATTTGTATATAGTAACGTGATCCATTACATTACATTTATTACACATTTAAGGTAATATATCTGATTGATTTTTAAATATTTTTAGATTACTTTTGACCTAACTCGAGTCGTTTATCACATTGATTTGTAGAGGATCATCTTGCACAATATTGATATAAAAATTGAAAGAGAAAGAAAATATATTGCATTCTTTGTTATCAACAACATGAAGTGCATTATATATTAGATTACGTCAGGGTTTCGTGAGTTTAATGAAAAGCTATTAAGTAATTAATAAGCTAAGCTAATAAATAATACAATTTAAAATTTAAATAATTTTTCAATCAAAATAAAACTTACAAAATATATATATTTTTTTGTTTACCTGCATGTCATGTGACCATTATCCAACCTCAGAGAACTTTTTATTATTATTGACTTAATTGTATAATTAACTTCAAATCTCAGGTGGTACTTCAAGTAAATATACAGCGGACATCCCTGCATTGCATGTAAATATGAAATTACGTTAAATTGTCCATTTTAATGAGCCAAAGCCTCCCAGAGACAGAAATACATGGAATACATGGTTAAAGGACTCACTAAGTGATAATAATAATTCAAATTAATCAAATAATAATTAACGTGTTTGACAATAGTTTTTGTTTTAGAAATTGTTTTACTTACAAGGCAAAACTATCTATCTATCTATCTATAAATATGTAAAAAAGATAGATAGATAGATAGATAGATAGATAGATAGATAGATAGATAGATAGATAGATAGATAGGAGGAGTTTTGCCTTGTAAGTAAAACAATTTCTCTGTAAACATTTCAAAGAAAAAACAATTGTCTGACCTCCCAATAGATCTCGTCCTCAAAGCAGTTTTCGTCTGCAGGATCCCCCCAGATGGGCAGCTTCAGAACCAGGCCTGTTGATGTAACATCACAGCTATGTCAACATGATAAATGTGACATTTCCATTACAAACTGAAATCTAATACGCCTGTCCATTCACGTTAGCTGAAGATCAGGTTATTTGTAGACAACCAAAACATCATCCTACACCATCCTCTCTAGTTTTCATGTTACAAGCACCACACCTGTGCCACGACACAACAAACTTTTCATAAGTATTGCATGGTGGACTGCGGCACACAACGAGAAGCCATCACAATATGCACTTAAAATGGATTAATCTCTAAAAAAGACTCTTACCAACTAATATACCGCCTCCGATTCCAAAACACAAGGCCACACAGAGTCCTGCTGCCTGGTATCCTCCCTGGACCGTGGGCACCCGTTTCGCTAGATCTCCTGTAAAGTCAAATGTGTTTTCCAACCTGAAATGGACAAATATTGCAGTGAATTAAATACCATTAAGAAAATAAGTATTAGTGTATTATGCAAAGTTTTTTTTTTTAATACAATCTGAAAATATCTTGCATGAAATACATGAATAAATGAGCTTTCCATTGAAGTATAGTTTGTTAGGAAAGGACAATATTTGGCCGAGATACAACTATATGAAAATCTGGAATCTGAGGGTGCAAAAAAGTGGAAACATTGAGAAAATCGCCTTTAAAATGGTCAATTTATGTTCGTGATTGTGCAGCATTCACTCACAAAAATAAATGTTTTATATATTTACGGTAGGAAATTTACAAAATATCTTCATGGAACATGATCTTTACTTAATATCCTATTGATTTTTGGCATAAAAGAATAATAATAATTCTACGATAATTTTGACCCATTCAATGTATTGTTGTGACTGGTTTTGTGATCCAGGGTCACATATATTGTTTTATTATTATTTTATTTGATTGTTTACTGACCCTAACTCTCCATAAACGGTGGTGGTGGCGGCAGCGGCTGAGATGGCGCCCACAATTCCTCCAATGACCCCTGGCATAGCGTGCAGGTTATGGATTCCACACGTGTCCTGAATCTTCAGCTTCTCCTCCAAGACCGGCTGAGGAGCAGAGACAAATCAGGGGTTTATGCAATCATAAGAGATAGTTCGCCCAAAGATGAAAATTCTGTCATCATTTACTCACCCTCATGTTGTTCCAAACCTGTATGAGTTGATCACAAAAGAAGATATTTTGAAGAATGTCAGTGACCAAACAAGTTTCTGGCCCCCATTGACTTCTATAGTATTTATTTTTTTCTTCATATTATGAATGCCAATGGCTACCGTCAAGTGTTTGGTTACTGACAATCTTCAAAATACAGTGTTCAGCAGAAGAAAGAAATTCATACAGGTTTGGAACAACTTGTGAGTAAGTATCCCTATAACAAAAGACAATTTCTGCAAAGCTTTTACAGTCACATCGTCAAATCCAGTTAAATAAATCATTAAAGAAACGCAGATGGTTTAAAAGGTCACTGTCTGGAAGAAATAACTGGAACAATTCATCTGCAATGTAAGACTCACCGAAATAAAAATGTAACCCATCGTGGAAATAATGCCACAGAAGAAACCCACAATCAAAGACCCGTATGGCATGAGCATAAACTCAGCTGCTGTTCCCACAGCGACTCCGCCAGCCAGCGTGGAATTCTGGATGTGAACCTGGAAGGGGAAGAAACATGGCATTTTAACCTCGAGCAGGACTTGGGTTCAAATTCACATATGCTCAGTGCTCGAAGTGGGGGAAAAACATGTGAGAAGTGTCAGTCCGCAAGAAAAACGCTACAGATTCAAATACAGAAGGCCCACTTCCAGCACTGCATATGCATTACTGACTGGACAATCAGAGAAATGTACTGGTCAACCACCAATGATATTCCAAGACTTGTCCCGTCATTGCATTTACTGGATAATAAAAAACAAGTTAATTAATTGTAATAGTTAGGTGTGTGACAATACACTTGGCTCACGAGACGATTCAATACACGAGTATTCAGGGTTCAAGTGAGACGATATTTTAACACCATTTTTAAGAAATCTTCAATGACAGATATAATAATATATCTGGATTTTATTCGACTGAAAGACGTCACAATGCAGGTGTCTAATCTACGGCTGTCAATGTATGTAATAGAGCAATTCGATGATTATTTCGAAGATTAAACGAGTCATTTTTGCTATTGTTATAAAATTAGACCCAAGTGAACAATAGCCTTTAAAATGACTAAAAATGCAAGGCAATAATAATTGGTTCAAATAAAGTATCAAACGCAGTTAATCATTGTTTTATTGAACAACACTGTTAAAATGCATGATGTAATATACATAATATAAACAATTAACTTATGTAAATTATGTAATATAACAAATGCCTATTTGTGCAGCCTTAGAAAACGGTCTAATAATGCGGTTCATGGATTCTCGTCAGTTAAACTTCTAATCGTGTCACTTCAGTTCTACTTTGATACTTTCTAATATGGAGTGAAAGACAGAACAATATAAGCAAACACTGTAAAAGGTGTAATTCTGTAAACTCACTCATCCGATATCTGGAAACCACTGAAAGCAATTTCCAGGTTTTTCATGACTCATGACTTTTTTTATTTCATAAAGTAAAAATGAAATGAAATTGAATCTGCTTTAATTAAATTGTTTTAGATCTTCTTTAAGTCTCATCTTACGAATAAGTGAATCAGGTCTGCCAAAATAATTATAAAGGATGCTCACCATGTCTAGTTTCCCAGTTTTCTCAAACAGGCTGGAGATGGCGACTGCCGTGAGGACGGTGGAGGCCAAGGCCAGGTATGTGTTGATGGCAGCTCTGTGCTGACCGTCTCCATGATCAGCAATGGCAGAGTTGAAACTTGGCCAGAACATCCACAGGAAGAGGGTTCCTGCACAAAGACACCAGAATGTACATTTAAACACTATCTGAGCCTTCAATAAAGCAAGCTTTAGTTCAAGCTGCACAGAATCTCCAGTAGTCCTTTCAGTTTCTAAAACGATTCATGTTTAATCCTCAAGACGAGACTCTTACCAATCATGGCGAACACGTCCGAGTGGTAGACGGACCCGTTCATATGTTTGCTCTTATCCAAATCAGGTCGATACAAAACCCATGAAATGGACAGACCATAATAAGCTCCAAAAGTGTGGATCACCATGGAGCCGCCAGCATCTTTGGCCTGAGGATTGAATCATTGATCAATATATGTTATTTATATATATATATATATACACACACACACACACACAATATAATAAAAATGATCATCCTAGAAGGAAATTTCAGATGGCACCTAGAGGCTTTTGCATCTGAACTCTATATACACATATATATACAATATATATACACATACATACACATAACATATGAACACAACAGTGATTATAAATGTATAAAACACTTTATGTTAAAACATTTGAATATCTTCGGTGCACATTATCTTTGACAGCCTAGCGATCAGACTCACACGGAGGACGTTCAGGATGATGTACTCTTCAACAGCGAACAGCGTGACCCCGAGCAGAGTCATCACCAACAGCTGCACGGGACTGACCTTCCCCAGCACGGCCCCGTAGGCGATCAGACACCCCGCCACGCAGAAATCTGCATTGATCAAGCTGAACACAGGGGACATCGCTTCAATGAAACATTTGTTCCATTCGTTTCAGCCCTGAACTTACAATACGTTTCATTTAATTCAGTTTGGAGAGTCTGTATTTTGTACACAACCATAAGTGTTAGATGACCATAAATCTTCATACAAAGTAGCAAACAGAGCTGATTATAAAATAAACAGTGGTGCCCGCATCTGCATAATAGGGTCATTCACTTTCCAGTTTGGTCAGGCTGTTTTTCTAATTACTGTTTAAATACAAAACAAATCCTTCACTCCCGCAGGGAAGAGACACCTGCAAACTGGTTTGTCTGTATTGTGTCCGAAGTTATCAACACTGGGTTCACATGCAAAAAACTGCAGCTTTTCTACATAAATCCTCAAACAATCAGCTAATTCTGATGCAGAGATTTATATATCAGTATTAATTAGGAGAGTATAAACTTTTTTGGCCACCTTGACAACTGCAATAACTCACAAAAAAAAAAGAACATACTTTTCAATCCCGATCTTGATCTTTCCGTCAGCTGGGTCCAGAGAATGGAACCAGCCTTGCATCAGAAGAGCCCACTGGATGCCGAAAGCCGCAATCAGGAAGTTGAATCCGACGGCGCCAAAGCTGTAGCGCTTCAGGAAGGTCATGAGGAACCCAAAGCCCACGAAGATCATGACATGAACATCCTGAAAACCTGCAGGAAAAAAACAAACAACATATTTCCAATTCAGTCAATCAAAATCATAGCGAGGATCAGAAGAAATCAAATAGAAGGAGGTGTTGTCAAGGGTGTAAACACATTCAGAATTGAAAAAACATCTGAATATTGGGTCTATGGTGGTTATGCATATCCATAAAGACGGATGTCCTTTAGAGCAGGACACACAAAAATGATGATTTCCTTCCTAATATATAGAGGCAGCTATACTATACATATACAGCTATATATTTTTATGTAGATTACCATTTAAAAGACGCGTCAGTAAGATTTTTTTTTAACGTTTTTGAAAGAAGTCTCTTATGCTCACCAGGGCTGCAATTATTTGATAAAAATAATGTAATATTGTGATGATGTAATATTGTTTATTCCTTTGATCAAAACTGTATTTTCAGCATCATTACTCCAGTCTTCAGGGTCACATGATCCTTCAGAAATCATTCTAATATGATGATTTGCTGCTCAAGAAACATTTAATATCAACGTTGAAAACAGTTGTGCTGCTTAATATTTTTGCGGAGACCGTGATACATTTTTCAGTATTCTTTGATGAATAGAAAGTTCAAAAGAACAGCATTTATTTTAAATATTTGTTTAAATTTTTAACAAAAGTGTTCACTGTTACGTTTGATCAATTTATACATTGAAAAAAATTATAAAAAAAAACTCTTACTGACCTCAAACTTTTCAATGGTAGTGTATAAAAAACATTAGTGTGTGAGAAAATACAAAATTTTAATTCAGGTAAAAATAAATGTTAAAATAAAACAGTGTCATTATATGAAATCATACCTTTATATTCAGAAATATTATCTGAATTACAATATAAACCATTTGTATTTATTATTTTATATTTTTAAGTTAGCATCATAAACTTCACATCTGGCTTTAGAAAGCTAAATTAAATTGTACAAATTTATAAACAATTATGATGTTTAAACATTTTATGAGTATCTTAATTCACCCTCAGATGACTACGGACAAATGTGTGTTTTAGCAAGTCACAAACTGTAATCTGAGCCTTTTGGTGACATAACTGAGGTCAAAGCAGCAGCAAATTTGACTAAAATGTAGCAGAACTTTAAAGTAATGATACTTTAATTTCTCAGAACAGGACCAGGCTGGGCTGGTTACTGTGAAGATGTACTGTGAGGACATCTAGATGCTGGTAACACAATAGAAAACTGCTAATGAAAACAGACAGTGCTGTGGTTTCTGAACAAGCCCTTATTTCCACAGAGAAAAAGAGCCTGCTGGCAATCGTTACCGTGAAATCTCTCCCAGAAACTGATAACACTTCTTGCTTCTTTAGCAAGGTTGTCCTTTCATTCTGGCCTGGCATGAAGCTTCACCTTGAAAACCTTCTCAACCGATGATGCAGGAGATGCAAAACTCTAGGTGTCAGGTTGGTGTAAAAAAACAACTAAGAAACAGAACTCCTAGAGTAAAAGCTGCCTGGATATATTACAAGTCTTGCTAAGTTGTCTGGACTGTATTTATACACAATAACAAGTAACTCAAGTTCGTTCGGATGTAGCTGGCGTGATACATTGGTTTTCAGGAACATTAAAGGGTTGATTCACCCAAAAGTGAAAATTCTGTCATTAATTACTCACCCTCCTGTAGTTCCAAAGCCTTTTATTCATCTTTAGTGCACAAATGAAGATCTTTTTGATGAAATCTGAGAGCTTTCTGTCTCTCCATTGACAGCAACACAACTACCACTTTCAAAGGGTTCATAAAGAGATTGTAAAACTAATCATTGGAATGAATTGAGTGGTTTAGTCCAAATTTTCTGATGAGACTCGATCGCTTTATATGATTAACAGATTTAATTTAGGCTTTTATTCACATCTAAAAATTCATCAACGCACACATCAGTTGTGGTAAATGAAAGCTCAAGCATGTTCGTTTGACGTGAGAACCAATGAAGTTCATTCTCGTGTTATGCAGCACGTTTGAGCTTCTGCCAGAACCAATGAGGTTCATTCTTGTGTTACGCAGAACATTTGAGCTTTTGCGAGAACCAATGAGGTTCATTCTTGTGTTACGCAGCACGTTTGAGCTTCTGCAAGAACCAATGAGGTTCATTCTTGTGTTACGCAGCACGTTTGAGCTTCTGTAAGAACCAATGAGGCTCATTCTTGTGTTATGCAGCAACTTTGAGCTTCCTAAAGAACCAATGAGGTTCATTTTCGTGTTACGCAGCACGTTTGAGCTTCTACAAGAACCAATGAGGTTCATTCTTGTGTTACGCAGCACGTTTGAGCTACTACAAGAACCAATGAGGTTCATTTTCGTGTTACGCAGCACGTTTGAGCTTCTGCAAGAACCAATGAGGTTCATTCTTGTGTTACGCAGCACGTTTGAGCTTCTGCAAGAACCAATGAGGTTCATTCTTGTGTTACGCAGCACGTTTGAGCTTCTGCAAGAACCAATGAGGTTCATTCTCGCGCATCAAGCAGGTTCGGTTGAGCTTCTGTTTATGTTTGCTGATTAATATTTATATGTGGATAAAAGCCTAAATTCAATTGGTTCATCATATAAAGTCTCTTCAGAAAATTTGGACTAAACCGCTCAGTTCATATGGATTAGAACTTTCAGACGGTTCAAAAAGTTCATTATGAACTTTTTGAAGCGTCAAATTGGTAGTTGCGCATCAAAAAGATCTTCATTTGTGTTTTGAAGATGAACAAGAGTCTTACAGGTTTTGAACGAGATGAGAGCGAGTAATCAATGACAGAATTTTCATTTTTGGGTAAACTATCCCTTTAAGTGGTATCAAATCTCACACAGCTAACAAATGAGCTTAAGCTTATCATCATCACTCTTGTGTTTATACCAAGCACTCCATCCAATCCTTGCTCTGTCAGTAAACATTTTCATAACCGCTCTGAAAGTGGACTACTAGAAGATGAACTTCTGCAGCGACAGTCACACCTCAGCCATGACAAAACATGTCCAATGACATCTGATCGGTCCGCAAACAATAGTTTGTGTCCGAGATCATACACCACCTGTCATCCAACACTTGAAACATTGATAGTTGGAGAACAGTGGATAGTCTGACCAGAAGACTAAAGATCTATACATGACTGAAAATTTCAACCACACCTTCAAAGATTTAAAAGATGACAATGGATACTGATCCTTACATAATCAAAACCCTCAACCTCCCCCACTACCACAGTCCCATGTGCATAAGGAGGTATGCATGCTGTCAAGAGAAAAGCTTACAGATGAAGCAACTGATAAACATTAATACCACAATCAATGAACAGTGATGCATTTGTTGGATTTTTAAGAAAGATGGACAGACAGATGGATAATATAAAATATAGGCTAAAGAAAACATGACATTAAACCAACAAATATTAATAAAATAAGTTAATTATTGTGTAGGTATATGTAAAGATTTTTGTTATTTTTAATATATATCATAGATTCTTATATTTATTGTAGATTGATCCATAAAATGATGCACTTACTTGGATATCTGAAGTAGAAGTCATTCTCAATATCACTTGTGATATTATTCTCCTTTCTGATGTCAACCCAGTGCGTGTCTGCCTCCTCATTATACCGCACAAATACCCCAAAAAGAATAATCATAGACAACTGCCAGACGAAACACACGGCAGGTAAACTGAATTTGATGTTAGTGTTCTTTGGCCGGTCGCACATGCTTGCAGTGCAGTTCCCCATGTCTGCACTCTGCAGGTTGTTCCTGAGGACTGGTGATGTTGTTAAGAGACGTGGACGCGCATTAGTGTCACTTTTAAACGGTGGGAGTGGGAGGTGTGTCTGTATCTCCAATACTCGCCCCCTTCCTCAGGAAAGAAAACATACATTTGCGAGAAATTTCTTAAGGATTGTTGTAAATTGAGAATGCTTTGGAGTTTGATTTTTAAAGAACCTGTTTTGTTGCAGGGGAATTTGGAGTCAGTTCAGTTCTGATATGTGTATTCGGATATTTCGGGGTAAAACTTCTGACTGATCGCACTGACGCCATATCACGCCATTAAACGCTACTATATGTCGTAATTTGCGCGGGAAATTATTTAGCTACGTTCTAAATCAACAGCTAGTGTGCTACGTCCTGAATTCCATACACTCAGGTTTCACAAGACGTGTTAAAAGCATTATTTTATTAATTTTTGAAAATATACAAATCACGTGATTTGTTGTGAGAACTATTAGATAAGTTTGACTCGTCTGACATGTAATTAACCTAGCATTTCCCCCCATTTTATTTATTGGAATTATATGTTTATAAATAGGCTACCTACAAATTAACATTTGGTCCCAGACTATCTTGCTAGATTTATTTAGGGTAAATTTGCAACTGTTTTTCTGTTAATAGAAAATGAATGCCATGCATTTTGTGTATCTTTGATGAAAAGTAGGCTAGTTAAAATGCTTTGCTTGGAAATATGTATAGTCGAACTGGCTATCAGCTGTCAAACTTACCTCAAAAGTTGATATGTCAATGCTTGGATTTGGTTTCATACATGAATTCAATTATTTAAGCATTTTTACAGAACATTTTTAGGAACATTTTGTTTTTGATGGGATTCTTGCAATTGTTGCTGAATCTGATGGATGGATGGATGTATTTTGCTAAAGGAGGTAATTATCCCTATTTGTAGAGCATTTTTGGTACATAATGCACTCATTTGTGCAACGTGGACGTATGTTACAGTTAAACTTGGTAAGCTTTTCTTTCTCCAGGCATTGACTCAGTGGATGTGTTTGACGGCAGTGGATTGAACTTGTTAATGATTGATCTGACTGAAAATGTGCTTGTATGCTTGAATGAGACCATTAATTTTCACTGTTTCCCCTTGTAATTACTTGTGAAGATTGAGAACTTTGACATGGTGAAGGAGTATTTCCCGAGGCTCCGAATATTTTTAGAAAAGGGACACCTTAAACCTCCTGCTTAAACGGAACATTTCATGTCTCCATTGGGTATTTGACATTGTCCCTGAGGCTCCGAATATTTTTAGAAAAGGGACACCTTAAACCTCCTGCTTAAACGGAACATTTCATGTCTCCATTGGGTATTTGACATTGTCCCAAATGGCTCACTTAATGTGTACTTGTGGTCTTACGATGGTTGTCAAATGTCCCATTTGTTCTAACAGGCTATGTGGCATTACGTCACCAAAGTATGGACCAGGAGGAGGACAAGCAAGGTCTTAGGACGCCATGCTTCATGGGTTCCTAAGGCAGAGTTTATAGAGTTCAGCGGGATTGGTTCCGGAAGTATTTTTTCCATTCATTCCTCCCATGGGGATTTCATAAAAGGGAGAGGATGCTTCATGGGAGTGGACAGAGCTAAAGAGATCTTTTGACTCTCTGATTGGAGGAATTTTCTGTACAGCTTTCAGGATTATTAGTTCTGTTTCGGTTTTTAGATCTGCCTCGCGTCTTGCGGTCTCCAGCTCCACCATGACAAGGGGACAAGCCACCGAGTCACTTCACCTCGCCTCATCGACCAGTCGGCTCCACTGGGCTTCCTCGTCCCTCCGGCTTCGCCGTGGTCAGTCATCGCTCTACCTGTGCCATGGACTTCTGGGCCTTCAGCTGCACTTCGTCCCTCCACCCCTTCGGCTCCGTCAGACTCCGCCTTCCCTCCGACTCCACCTTGGTCCTCAGTCCCACCGGCTCCGCTCTGTCCTCTTGCTCCACCTCGAAAGTTCGACGCTACGTCTCCTCATTGGTCTCCACATTCATAAGTGTTGTGTGGTCTCATTGGCTCTTCGGCTCCGTCTGGGTCTCCACTTCCATCAGCTCCATCTCAGTCTGTCATCCCTCATGGCTCTTCCCTCCTTCGACTCCGCCGTGGGCCTTCGTCCTGCTCCCTCCCTCCCTCCTTAGTTGGACTCTTATTACGCTGCCAGGACATGCCTTCCCGGCAGGAGGGATATGAGGAGGGAAGGGGGATAAGTCAAGATTATGTTCTAAACTGTATAGTTTTCTTGTGTCGTTCGTTTTCATTCTATTTCTTGTTCTGTTAGCTACTTATTTCCCTTAGTTGCTGATTACGTTCACCTGTTGTTCATTCAGTTACCTAATTTCTCCCTGTGCATTTAAGCCCTTAGTTTCCTCCGTTCAATGTGCCATGTTACTTATGTTATAGTGGTTGTAAGTTTCTTGCGTGTTCCCTTTGGATTTTGTTTATTAAAAACTGTTTTGAATTCTCCATTGCTGTGCGCTTTATAACAGACACTCAGCGTGACAACAGCATCATGGGTAATGAAGTTTTTGACCACAAATTCTACTGTTAAACATGATTATTTTAAAATAAGCTAAAATAATCCGGGCTGATGCCTTCAACAGAAGCAAATACCTTCGATTAAAAACCTACGTAGCTCACAGTTAGCTCTGTCTTTAACACTTTATAAGTTGCACTCTATCCAACAAACTGGACTCGATATGCTTCAGGGAATTGCCGTAGCCACTATAGACGTTGACATGTTTATGCTCTCGTTAGATCCAGTCAGTTTATTTTGAACTTGTGCTGGAGGGTTTAAACGTTTCATGTGTAATGTAAATGTTATCCGTTGCGCTCTGCTAACGTTCTTCTCTCTGCAGGCGTCACTCAGTGCTGCTTATCCTGGATCTTTGAGGGCTGAATAATATTTGTTACTGATTCATGGAGTATGTGGACTTTTCTTTTTTATTCTTTACCTTTGCAAATTTAAAAACAAAACATTATTATTTGCTTTAAAGGTTCATGCATACTCACTCCATTAAAATTCAACTTCTGTTTTCCCTTGTTTAAGTCCCAAAGTCAGGAGAGGGGCTCGTATATATATATATTCGAATATGTGTGTGTTTTTCTTATAAGATTTGTTTCACTTATGTAATGCATTGTACCAATTAAAGGGATTAGCCTAACGTGTAGAAATTATTAATCATAAATTACTGCCACCTCCGTTCCTTCAACCTATTTTGTATTGTTTCAGTATTGGCCAATTAAAGTTACTTTTTGGTAGGTTTGATTTTGTAATATTGAACATTTAGAGATGATTTTACTGATTGGACACATTAAGCATGTCCTCTGTTTAGGTGTTATGAGGGGCCATCAAACCCTTATTTGCACCTTGAATGTTTAGTCATCACTGTTTTATTGATTGATGCTGAATGTACTTGAAATCACGTCAGGGTTTGACCTCTATTGGTTGATTCAAACCTCAGCAACAAGTAGGATCAGTTCAGTAAAGTACAAGGCTAATGTATCGCCTCTGGAGTGTTTGTGGTACCAGGTTAGATTGCAGATAAAAGGGTCTGTACAAGATGCACAGCAGGGCTTTTGTTGTGGTGTGAAACAGATGACACAGGTCTCCTCAGACCGGTTTAGTGTTAGTTACAGCAACCATCACCTGGAATTAATAGGTATTCTCGGCCACATTTACGTTGTCTGGGTTGGATCCTCTCAGGCGTGCGGTTTCGATTCGACATGTGGGAGGGATATTCACCTCACTGAGCTGTAAACAGGACAGTCGATCTGTGCTTCGAGGTTAAATTCCTGTTGAATAACTATTATGAGCCACAAGGGAAGATTAATATCTTTTCACCATCAAACTAGCTTCTCTTTCAGGCTCCTTTTGTAATGAAGAAACATACACCTCATGCCTGAATGAGCGTTAGCTGGGCGGTGCGTGAAGGCGTAGCACAACCTGCTTTGTTCATCACAATCCGATCAAGAACTGATTCAGACGAAATAGTGTCCACTTACTTGGCGTTTCTATGAAATACTGCCATTGTGTACAGTTCAGCTCAGTTTGTTTGGATGGAACATTCCGTAATGGAACCGTGATATTATCAGAAATCATGTTTATAGAGTATTAGTCCTGAGCAGTGTTGGGTGTAATAATTTAAGCAGGCTAATCAAATTACATTAACTTAATTACTTTTCCCTTGAAAAAGTAAAGTAAGCGATTACTTAAAAAAATTCTGTAATTCAAGTATAGGCCTGCTTCTGATGTAACTGCAAATGTTATGTTTTTAACATAACCTTCTCCCTTTACACAGTTTGGCTAGTTCAAGAATAATTTATGTAACTGTATATTGTTTATTTGAGAGAAGAAAAAAGTGCAGTTTCGTGTCTTGTATTGTTCAACTGGTTAGAGGTTCATATGGGATTTAGAAAGTAATTTTGAGTTAGTTCAGTAATCTAATTACACTTTTGAAGGTGTAGGCCTAATTAATAACTTTTGTAGAGTAACTTCCCAACACTGGTCCTGAGATGGACAAATAACGGTTGATGTAATTTTATAATGAAATAAATGAAGTATTGAATAACTGAGTATCAACTATAAACAGGGTTGCTGCTGCTGCACACTTTCAAGTCAAATTTAAGGCTTTTTAAGACCTTTTTAAGACCTGAAGAAATCTAAATTAATACCATACATTAGGGGTGCGCAATATTGACAAAAATATATCTCGATATTTTCAAAGTTTTAAAGATAATAATTAGATGATATTTTACTGATTGTGTTTTTGTACTGGTACCATGGCTGGTTTAGGCCTGTTGTTGACAGCAGACTCACGAAGATATTCATATTTGTCATATTCTACGCAGTGAGACAGCAGTGACACAAATGCAGAGACATTTTTAATAAGGGGCAATATTTGCCACCTTAAATTGATTACCAGGGGCATTTTCACCTATATATGGACATTTTTTTTTACTTATTTAGAGGTATGCATAACCTTTTATGTCAAATTCTAACATTCAAATTAAATTATATATTACAGTAGGCTACCACTCTTACCAGTCAACTTAAATCATTAAATCAAAATCCATCTTTGCAGTGCAGAGGTGACACAGAAGCGGCAATGATTAAAACAATGATTACAAAATCATCATAGACAATACATATCGCACACCCCTAAGCACATAAAGAATGAACTTACAATTGAACTGACATTTACCAACTTTCTTCTCCTTCTCTACTCATTTCGCGTGCTGGAGACAGACGTATACAGGCTAATGACGCGAATTATCACGTGAACAAGCAAATCCAAAAAATGTAGCCTACGCTAATTAGATAGTTTTAATTGGGAAAGCATTTAGATACGTCTAAGTCAAAGTGTCATCTAAAAGACCTTTCATAAGAAAAAAATAAGACTTTTTATGGCCTTAAATTTTGCAAATCTTATTTAAGACTCTTTAAGGATCCGCGGGTACCCTGATAAATGAAATATAACCACATTAATGAGACATTCATGCAGCCTATCCAAATAAATGCTTATTTTATTTCCCAAATCAAACTATTTTAACCTCACAGACCACTAGAGAGAGCTATAGAGAAGGATATCAAGTATTGAGCTGTATGGAAGCATACTACTTTGCTGTAGTAGCCTACATGTATAAGTAGCCTATGTTGTGCACATGATTTATTTATTTTATTGCATGTATAAAATACCGATTACCAAATATATCTGCTAAAATAAATGCTGAACTTAGAACCACATACTACTTTTACCACATCTTTCAATGGCAGGAATAATAGTATGCTAGTATGCAACTCCAAATTCAGCTAAAGTGTCCAACAGAGCTTATTGCCTGGAATACTGTATCCCACAATGCAATGTCTTTCCTTTTACAGTTAAAACATTTACATAATTCCTGACTCAATATTTCATCTGACTTCACAAAATTAGATTAAAAAGCAAAATGTGAAGTAAGGAGTCACGTGACAGGGACTGCCGATGAAAGTGAGCTTGTATGGCTAAATCTGTCACATTTACATGATGGACACAAGTGCTAATAATTATTAATGTGCATTCTCTTTTAAAAAAAATAACCAAACGTAGCACACAACTGTTTGAATTGTTTATTGTATTGTTGTAGATGGCACTATCACTTGTTTTTTTTTTTTACAATAGTAGACAGAATACAATTTTATTAAATCATATATATATATATATATATAATATATATATTATTTATATATATATAATGTATATAATTTAATACAAATGTGAATATGTATACATATTTAACACATATATAATTGTACTAATAGTTTAGTTTTAATATATATATGTGTGTAATCTTAGCAGCACTTCATATGCAACTTAAAGTGACAGATTAAAACATTTGTGTTGTTAAATCCTTATATTTAATACACCAACATTTATTATATATTCCCTGAAATTCTCATTTAGATACAGGATCATTTGACATGTGCTTAAAATAAAAGTGCCATCTATAATAAACATTTCATGACATGCTTTTGCAATTCCCTGAGTTCTTCTTGTGGCAGCAGATATTTCCGGATGATGTCCTGTACTCCGTCCTCACTGGCTGTGTCATAGTCTTCTCTGTTTTTGAAGGGAAGGTGACCGGCGAGCTCACACAGGGCCACATTGAAGGCAGACTCTTCTTTGGCCCCAAAACAAGACAACCGGGGCCATACGATAACCCTCACCCCGATTCGTGATGGAGACTGTTCATGCTCCCTCTGTGGAGGACAACCTCGGGTGATGAAGAGGTTGTGTGCGATGTTCCTGTCAACCAAAATATCAGTGAGACTGCATACTGCATTGACTGTCAAATCCAGGTTTGGACCCTGGGTGTAGAACAGAAAGCCTGCTGGGAAGTCCAGGAGCCCATACAAGTGTTTTTTAGGCAGGATCAGTTCTGCTGGGGAGCTCTCAATCCTCAGTCGGTGATTTAGGTAGTAGCCATGGAGATGGAGATGGTTAACTGAGGCAAACCCACCCAGGCTGTTGAAGCCAACCCTGAATCCTGGATCAGCGCTCAGCAGAACCGTTTCTATCCCCATCTGGACCGCCAGAGGGGTCAGTATCTGTGGGTGACACCGGTCCGGTTCAGGTACGAGCAGACAGTGACCGAATTCCAGCGGACTCACGTTTATTATCACTTTGCACTTCCGTTTTGAACCATTTTGATGGCATTTCTCTTCACACTGTAATTCAAAGAGCAGCTCTTTGAGGTTGATTTTGTTGAAATTGAACTGCTTTGGGTCAAAGTTCTGCCGGACGCTCAGGATCTCCTGAGGTTTTCGTCTCTCGATGCCTCTCATGATGTTCAGCTGAGCGATGTATCCACAGGGACCAGGGAGGATCCGCGTCTCCAGATCGTCCAGCTGGTACCGAAACAACCCGGTGTTCATCCTCTCAGTCCACCCGGACCGCAGCGCGACGTCAAATCTGGACCGGTTCGGATTTCCGGAACAAACATCATTTATAAAGTCCTTGTTAGTGTAGGAGAAAATGGCACAATCATCCATTGTTACATTACACTTGTAAACAACTATTTCCCTATTCAACAAACGGCAACATGTGCTGCTGAATGAAAGGACTACAAGTACTGCACGTATTGAACGTCTCTGATTGGTCACGAAGAGTCATATGACACAATTGAGAACTATGGAAAGAGAAAGGGCTCGTGCGCTTCTTTCAACGCGATTTGTAGTTCATTTACACTACTGTTCAAAAGTTTGGGGTTCAGTATTTTGAATAACATGAATACTTTTACTGAGAAAAGGGGCATTACATCGATCGAGTAATATTTCAAAATATGACCATTTTTACTGTATTTTTGATCATATAAATACAGATTTTTGAAATATTAAAAACATTTGACTGATCCCAAACTTTTGAACAGTAGTGTATGAAAATAACAATTTAGTTAAATATGCACATATTTGCATATTACATCAAAAGCGACCCCACTAAAAAAATGTCAAGTTTGTTTGGTTTGTTTTATCAGAAAATCAGTTCAAATGTTTATTCAACAAAATATAAAAACTTTTTTTTAATGTAAATGAATGTTTTGTCCCTTTTAGGAAAAATATTTTTTAGAAGCCTCAAGGATTTGAGGATTTTCACCAATTATGAAACATGAAATATTAGATGTAATATACGAGAAAATTGAAATTTTCAAACCAATTCCCATGTAAGAGGAAATGGTGATACATTCAAATCAAATCTTTAGAAATTAAAATTTTATTGAGTTATTTTTTGAATGTTTGGTAGTTAGTCAACATTGTTAAACCCAAACAAATCTACTTAATCTGTGAGTAAACAAAAGCAAGAATAAAAACAAGACCACCACACCTCAAACAAAAGTAGTGTTTATATAAAATCAAAAAGCATAATTTCACAATTCACATTCAACAATTAAGACTTGAATACACATGGTGAGGCGGTCAAAGCATAAATAACACATGATTAATATTTTCAGTGTGTGCTCTTCACACATTTAAGTAGAATAATCGTATAATATCTTGGAATGTGCGTGTAAAATAAATTGAGTGCGTTTAATGGAATGGAAGTGAACAAGCTCAATATTTGGTCTAGTTAGGCAGTATGAAATGTGTGCTATGTTTTTATCCATTATGGATAAAAGGCTCCAAACCTCCAGGTTGGGAAATGAACCCCATTAGATGGCATTACATGGAATTACCATTAACTCCTCCCTCATTGTTTCGGATGAGGCCGTACTCCAAAGCCAGATCCAAGCAGCGCTGGGCGGCTTTCCGAACGGAGCCCTGGTTGGGATTGTCTCCTTTAGCCAGGACAGACAGGATCTCCAGTGCCTCACTCTCAATCAGTTTCTCTGCCAGACTTTTGTCGGCCTGCATGATGTTCATTATGATGACCGCTCCACGATGCCGCAGGTCCTGGTTTTCGCTGAGCAACAGAGCCTGGAAGATCTCCAGCCAGTGGCTCGTCTAGAGAAAAGGAGGAGAAAAAGTGGGCTGAGAATGAGATGAAGAAAGCGAGAATTCTTAAAGTCCACCTATTGTGTTTTATCAAATATTACCTTTTATGTAGTGTGTAGTATAGCTGTTTGTAAATGTAAAAGCTCTGTAAAGTTTCAAAGATGCATGATAAATGGAGTTATTGTCTCACAAAAAAGAACTGATTCTGAACTGCATGAAACGAGTCATCAGTAATTAACTTCCTGCAAGAACCTACTTAGGGGTGTAACAAATGTGCATAATGCCAGCCTATGCTCTTCATTGGCTGCCCAATGAAGTGCCCAATGCCCAATGAATAACGTCTACTTTGACCCTCAAACACTGTAGTCGTAGCTGAAGCTGACAGAGTTTGGTTTGTGTTGACAATATGTCAAGAAGACCCTGTTGTCTGAGCTGTGAAAGCAAATCCACTTTGATGCACTCAAATTGATATGGTAAAACCAACACCATTGTTCCTGTTCGTATCACTTTGTAACAAGCCCGGAGGAAGATGAAATTCAGATATGGTAATGGCCATTTCATTTCCGACATGTGCTGTAAGCAGTAGACCAATCACAACAGACTGGGCCATCTGACCAATCAGAGCAGAGTAGACTCTGAGAGACGAGACCGAATCCTTTATCAAACCGTTTCAGACACTGTGAGGAATGAGGTGATGTGCAATGTGTATTATGAGAAAATGAAAATGTTTTTTTTTACCTTGAATGCATGTAAACCTATTGCAGAAGAACAAATTTAGGAACCTTTAAAATAGCTTATTAGAGGCGCACTTTAATCAAAGCGTTACTCACCGTGTCAGGAATACGTGTACACAGCTCGGGCAGTTCCCCTGTCAGCACAGCCAGTGTGCCTGACGCAGCCTTCCTCAGTCGCTCATCATCTTCACCACTGTAGAGCACCAGCAACTTCAGACGGTCACTGTCTGTAACCAGGTAACTCTTCTGCACCTGACGCATCAAACAAAACCATAAAAATCAGTCTTTTCCAGAAGGATTTAGCTCCAAAAACTGAATGCTGTCATGTGACGTACCTCAGCGCTTAAGGCCAGATTGCACATACACTCTGTGGCAGCAGCCCGGACCATCTCGTGCTCCTCGAACATGTAGCCCTCAACTTTAGGCACAGCTTTCTCCTTAATGATCTTCTGCCTGTGGGGTTGAAATGTGGTTTGACTGGGGGTTGTTCTGCTGTTCAGAGGCTTAAAGTCACCACCATGAAATCAAAATTTTTTAATGGAATATTGCAGTGTTTATTATAAATAATTGATCTGTGCAGATTATATATTTTTAGTCAAACTAACTCTCTCTTGCATCTCTTCTCTTCTCTGATGATGTGTTTACTGGTGTGAGGGCGGGACAACCTGTCACTTACATGAGATTGACCAATAGCAAACCACAACCATCCACTCAATTCAAGCCCAACATTTTTTTCTTGTTCGAGAAGCTATACGTCACAAATTAATTTTAGTTGTTGGCAGCTGACCTGAGTCTCTCACTGAAGCCAGCCAGGTTGGTGAGGGCCATCAGAGCCTCAAAGTTCTGCAGCATCGTGCAGTCAAGCGCCAAAAGACTGACCAGGGGTCTCACCACCTCATAGACCTGCACAAACACATACATCATCATATAATTCCTGATTGAAATCAGTGAGAAAGGTTCAACAGTTTGCTGACGTACCCTCTCGCCCGGAAATGCGATCTCAGGGTTGGATGTGATGGTGATCTTTGCTAGAGCTTGTGCTGCTTTGATCTTTCCCCGATCTGTGCTCTCAGAAACCAACGGTAGTAAGGCCTGCATCAAGCAAACGAGAAAACTGTCATGTAACTGTCAAAAGTTTGAGATCAGTAATATTTGGTCCTGGGTGGAAGTGAAGCTTAACAGGCATGATGAGAGGATATACATACTTTTCCTCCTCCTTGTGCCACAACTAAACCTCTGTCCTCATGTCTCTCCACCAGAGCCAAAATCACCCTGTCAGGAAGAGAAAGGGAGTCGCTCATTTCATCAGATAAAAGAGCCATTTTCTTGGATGGAAATCAGCCATTTTGCACACTAAAATCCATTTTCAAACAATCTCCTCTGATGGAGCAAATTGATCCAAGGCTTAATCTGAATTTGGGACAGTAGTTGTGCCAGCAGTGGGAAAGGGCCCAAGCTGAAGTGCAAATAAAGTACTTTTACAGTAGCAGCCTTTGAATTCAGCCAGAATTTTTCAAATTGATTGAGCTTCATAGTGAACAGACCTGGCGATGCACTCTCTGCAGGCCTCCGAGAGAGCGGGACTCTCGTGTTTCACCATACAAACCAACGCTGACACCACTCCAGCCTCCAAGAGCTTCATCACCCTCTTCTCTACAAACGACTGGGCATCCTACACAAAAACACAAGTAAAAATGTGGTCATTTATTCTCCCTCATGACGTTTCAAACCTGTACGACTTTCTTTCCTCCAAAACAACAGGAAAGAGATGAGCAAATAATGACTTTTGGTCTGTTTTCGCAAATTAATGTGTTGCAATGACTACATTTATGGTGCTTTTGTGGAGCTTGATAGACCCAGGTCAATGAATACTTTTGTTGTACGGAGGAGAGCAGCATGAACACGCTGCTAAACATCTTTTGTGTTCCGCAAAAAAATAAAATAAATATATATATATAGTGATATGGGTTTGAAATGACAAATGGATACAGATTACGTAAATAATGATAGCACGTTCATTTTTGGTGGATATATGATTGAGTGTTTATGTGTTACCTTTGGATGCTCCTCAGGTACATGCTGTTTAGCATATTTAGCAAGTTCCACCATCTGAGGGTCTGGTTTCTCAACATCATAGCTGTTGGTGCAGTTAACCAGTGTAGATCCGACGGCAAATAACACTGTTTTGTCCTCAGACTGCAAAGAAAATGAGAACATGAGGGAGTTGCTGTAGCTGTCAAGGGGACGTGTATCTCCAAAACAGCAGGAAGGGCGGTACCTTAGCCAGCTCAAACATGGCCTGAAGGGCTTTCTTATCCTCCACCAGGTCCTCTTTCACATCGGCGTCCAGCGTGAGGTAGGCCAGACCCTCGATGGCCCAGCGCCGGGAGGTTGGAGGAAGAGCTTCGTTGCAGAGCCACCTGGAGGAGAAAGACAGCTGAAGGCCACCTGCACATAACACCTTGGCAATTATAGATCAACCTTTTTAAAGAGGTCTAATTTACACATGCACTCCCATGCAAAAATTGCTTTTGCTGCAGCTGGAAAACTAAAGCATCTACATACTAAAACATCTAAAGCATCTACATACAACTAAAGCATCTACATAGGTTTCATGCTAATGGCAACACAGGCAGATTCTGATTAGTAAAAATATGACAGACTTCCTTCTTAAAATATAAAGGCAACAATATATGTTAATGTGTGAAAAATGTGTAATGTTTCATGTCTATAAGAATTATGTAGATGTATAGATTCTAATATTACATAATTTTATATCTTTTAATTGTATTTTATATTATCAATGCAATAATGTAATATAAAATAAATATTTAAACAATAAATCAAATAATTAAATTAAAATAATAAATTAAAAAGTAAAATGAATAGAATAAAATAATTTATTAAATAAATATTTAAACAATAAAAAGTAATACATTAATAAATTAAAAATATTTACTGAATAACAATTAATAATACATTAATAAACGCATATTATAAATATTAGTGCTGGGCAACGATTAATCGCGATTAGTCGCATTCAAAATAAAAGTTTGTGTTTACATAATATATGTATGTGTACTGTGTATAATTATTTTGCATATATAAATACACACATATGCATGTATACATAAAAAAATAATTATATATAAATTATATATAAATATATATAAAGTATATACTGTACATGCAAATATTTCTTAAATATATACATGCATATGTGTGTATTTATACATACAAAATAATTATACACAGTACACAAACTTTTATTTTGGATGCGATTAATCGTGATTAATCGTTGCCCAGCACTAATAAATATATAAATTATTTCATTAAACATATTATTATATAAAGTAAATATGTTACATTGACAGTCCCTAAAAACATTTAGCTAAATCTCCTTTTTTTCAGTCATCTAAAACCCATTCAAACTAGATTTTTTACACACTGAGTGTGGTTGCCTAATATGCATAACTGATTGCTACGATGTTATTAGCAAAGCTCAAAACCTACTTCCTGCACTGCTTGGCGAGTTTAAGTGTTGAACCTTCTGCAAACTGCTTCATGCTGAAATCGGTGCCTCCAGCAGAGCCAAGTTTGCACAACCCCTAAAAAAACACACATACACAGGGGCACCATACAGCATTCCTCAAACAAACGATAACTCCAAACGCAGATGTCTTTGAGTCTGAATACTCACCACCAGCGCCCGCACACGTATTCGGTCATTTTCGCTTTTCTTGTACAGGTCTTTCAGCAGAGCCACACCATTGGCTGTGATGAATGATGCTCTCTTGGCTTTGCCCGCAGCGTGAATGAGCGCCTCCACTGCCACCTGCTGGTGAGTGATGTTTTCAGACGCACAGAGAGCGATGACGGCCTCCATGATCCCGCTCAGCTCCAGGGTGCAATTTCCCACATCACTGGGGCCCTGCAGCAGAACAGAGACCGTCTGTATTGCTCGGAGTTTCCTCTCCATGTCTGAGCTGCCAAAGTGATGCCTGTAGAAAACATCAATGGAGAGTGAAAAGTAAATTGAAGTATTTTTCTAGTTTCTACCAAGCAATAACACAATACATATAAGTATATAATATGTCACTTACTGGACATATTCCTCACAGAGCTTGCTGAAGTTTTCCCTCTCTTTATCACTCTTCAGGTCATCATAAAGCTTATTAAGTAGAACGGAGCAGCTCATGGGAGTGTTGTCCGTGAGCGGCAGCCCACCCTCGACTTCAGGAACAGTTCCCGCTACTTCTAGAATCTTTTTTAACCCTGAAAGGAAAAGGAAAACCATGAAATAATCTGTTCAGGTGTCACAGATTGTGTAGCATCAGTCCAAAAACCAGTCCAAACTAAAATTCAAATGCGAGCAGATCTTGTGGTCAAACACTTTCAAACTTACCCTGGTCGATGACCCACAGTGTGAGCGAGTTGTCTGGGTTTTTCAAAGATTTTCGCGGCACCTGTTTGACCAGCAGGTTGATGGCGCTGTCACGACCGGCTCCAGACACGCTGGATGCAGGGAGCATTTCAATTAGATGACGCAACATGGCACGCAGCTCACGGGTCGGTTCTGCAATACATACAAAGCATTTTCAAAATGTATGTGTTTTCAGTTATTTTTTTACACCAGTTACACCAGCAAATGTCTAATAGTATTAACATAATACCATATATTATTAGACCAACTTCCTACAGTTATGTTTTAGAAGACTGTTTTAAATGTTTGCAGACTGGAGGAAATATAAAAAATGTGAAGAAAATGATTACATGGCTCTCTGGAATACTTGAATCTGATTGGTCAATCGCAGAATTCTGCAGTGAAATATTTATCATTTTTCAATTTTGCTGTCCCAGGAATTGATTCCCTGAATAGCAGTGCTAGTTTTTCATATGATTATTTTTCATATCACTATTTCTTCTTGAATAATACAATAAAAAAAAACTCAATATTTCATATATTTTATCACAATTTCATCAATATTTATTTATGTGTCTATGTTTGCATTGCATTTCTTTATTTACTTATTTGAGTAGTCATGTAATAAGTGTGATTTTCATAAAACAAATACAAAGTCAGGGGTCTGATCCATGTTATATTGTGATTACGACCATAAACACTCATTTTAGACTTTACACTGCCATAACCCAGTCTTAAAGAAGTAGAACAGATATTCTCTGCAGGAAATTATTCTTGGTCTTGTCATGGGCTTAAAGTGGGTCGCTGAACTGAGCTCTCAAAGTGAAGGTCGGTCTCACCTGGCAGTATGGCTTCGTCTTTCCCTCTGATCTCTTTCTTCATGCCCTCCGTAAGAGCCTCAAACATGACCTGGAGCAGATGGCATGCTGAAAGAGACACGGTGGAAGCAGCGGAACCCATGACGCCACACAACCTGTCCATGCCGACCTCATTCACAATGGCCACGGTCTACAACCACAACAATTTGCATACATTGAGAATCTTCAGATACCAAACCTATGGGCTTAACTATCAAACTTGATTATAATGGGAAGTTGTTCACCCTCGACTGGTGTCCGGTGCACAGGCCAACCAGAGTTCTGAGAGCAGAAAGGATCAGTTCCTCCTGTTGGGACTCAAGAAGCTTCTGGAGGAGTTTGACTCCATCATTCCTGAAGATCTGCTCTGCGCCTGCGTCCTCCCGTGAAAGAAACACCAGATTCTGAGCAGCCTGATTAAAAATGCAAAGATAAGCAGAGAACATCACAAAGACTGCATGTTAAAAGTCACAATACGTTTAATGGTAGTCTTGCCCACCTTATGTCTGTCTGAAATCGGTGCTGAGCTGTCCAGAAGGAGTTTGAACATCTGTTGAACTCGTGAGTCTGTGGAGGAGAGCTGTGCTGCCTATGTATAAACACAATATGGCTTCATTTTCAGATCATAAATAGTAGCAGTGATATGTTTCTTTGCAAGCATCCCTTATAACCACCCACCTTCTGTTGGATCTGTGCTCCTAACTGTCTAAGCAGATCCTGGAAAGCTTTATTCTTGGGTTCCAGCTGTGCACACGTCTGAGTGTCCATAAACGCCTGATCCAACCGTCCGAGCTTCTGCAGAGCCTGCGCTCGACGGAATCGGGCCTTGACGTCACCTGGATCTACGTCCAAAGCTTGAGGAACACAACTCGGTTAGAGTGATGAATGAGATTGCTGATGAAGGTAATAGTCTAAAATACTTTTTACCTTTGGTGGCATCTGCCTCTGCTTTGGTATAGTCCTCAATTTTAAGATAGCATGCTGCTCGGTTGCGGTACAGAACTGCACTCTCGGACTGACAGTCGCTGATCTTCAGCGCTTTGGTGTAGCAGCTGAGAGCTTCTTGCACATCACCGGCTTTAAAATGGTTGTTTCCTTCTTCCCTCAGCGCACAGGAGTCCTGGGTCATCTAAATATTAATAAAAACACATTACATTTGGAAACAGAATAGAATACAATAGAACAGTATTTTTTTTTTTTTTTTGCCAATTGACTGGGGCAAACGAAATTGTGCAATACAAATGAATTTAAAAATAAATGACAATAAGAGGCAATAAACAAACGCGTTGAATTATGTATAAAGTACTGCATTATGTTAAATGTTTTTGCAAATAATACACATTGCATTGTGTGTTACACACAGGCATCATAACATCTGTGTCTAGAGCTGTTACAGTAACTATAGTGAAGTTGCATGGTGACCAATGAACATACATATGCAATCTCACCTTTCTCTGCGTCTTTGTCTTCGCTTTTCAAGTAAAAAAAAACGTCAGGGTTTTTAATACAGTCTACACTGTTTGTTTCTTTTAAAAACGCCGTAAAATATTCCTAGTGGTCCAAAGAGTTGCAGTAGTTCTGTTCACTCTGTTCTCGACTGTTCTGCCTGTACACTTCCTGGTTTTGATGCGCGATGATGACGCTGCCGAATCTTACTGGTCGAACGTCTTTTTACCTCATTAATATTCATGAGCCTCTGGAGCGCTGAAGGATTCGAAACTCCGCCTCATTTTCTCGTCTTGACCATATAAGTCCAATAACATCCAACGTTAGAGTTCAGTTGCACACTGATGATGAATAGGACAATAAAATAAAACATAGGCCTACATTTCTGTTTTCTACTCTGCTGAGAGAATATTTTCATTTTCTACATTTCATTGTCTGTATTTAATTAGCTATCAATATGTGACAATTAATTATTACTTAATTGCTAAAGCTCTCATGATCTATCTATCTATCTATCTATCTATCTGTCTATCTATCTATCTATCTATCTATCTATCTATCTATCTATCTATCTATCTATCTATCTATCTATCTATCTATCTATCTATCTATCTATCTATCTATCTATAACACTAACTTTCAACTAACCCCGGTCTTCATATAATGATAAGGGAGTTATACAATTCATCATCTGAATTACATATTTATACCATTTAACGCCTACAATAATCTAACCAATCAGAGGCCAGTGCGCCTCAGCCCTCAGGAAACTTCACTTCCCACAATGCTCCGCTCCATTCTCAAGCTCTTGCACAGGATCACAGACGTCTTTCAGAAGGAAATAACGGGGAAATATTTGATGTCCCGTGACTGCTTTCTCGTTTAAAATCCTCGCCACCAACAGGTAAGCCGTTTCAAAAAGCGTTAGAAGTGCATTGTAATGATTTTAAACGTTAGAAAGGTGTTTTCTGTAGCTTGATCGCGCGTTTGTGTTGAAGAATAGAGCAGAGGCAATGTATTTACATGCCGCACGCGAATACTACGCGATCTTCCCTGCGGATCTAGCTGATAAACTCTTATATATGTCTGATCTTGAGTGGGAATGTCAGTCAGAGGTGGACAGATCGGATCTAAAGCGTTAAACGAGTAACTTGCCTCCATATGCAGATACAGGCTAAGGCTTGCAGTGGATATCAGTGGATCTGTCTATGGCAACAAGCTGGTTTAATGACGAACTATGAGCTTAAATGGTCTGTCTGATATCAGTGCTGCTGATAACATTCCCACTTAATTATTTCAGGCATATTTCTAGGTATCTTAGTATGCAAATAATTCTCCTGCAGTCATGCTGAGGTCTTTGAGACTTTCAGGGCAAGATCAGGCTGCTGTAGTACTGATGTCTTTCCTCACTTATGTTTGCTTATCTCAACATCTTTTTATTTTTTCATTTGAAAGCAGTCAGTGATTCTTTGAGTCTCGAGGATGCACCAATATCATTTTTTTATTTTTATTATGGGCAAACGCCGATATTATAAATCTACACTCTTTTCTCTGTTGCAGTGTTCACAATTAGTGTTTGACCAATATGGGATTTTTAATGACTGAAGCCAATACAGATGGTGTTGGATGACCAATATAAAGAGAACCATTTTACACAATATTCATTCAAAATGTTAAACAGACTTAATTATCAGCCAACTATATCAAACACCTGTCAATTTAATCAAACTGGCCGATATATCGGACTATCATTATTCACAGCGAAGCTCCAATCAAATTTGCATGCTTTATTCAGATATTTGAATGTATGATATAAAGAATGGATGGATGACTATTAGTGATGCTCCAATATATTATTATTAATTTTTTTTTTAAATGTTTTTACAGAAACCAAAAATAAAGTTTTAATTTACCCGTAAACTGAAATTGGAAATAAAGTTTCGGTAATTCATTTTGGGTAATTGCTGCTCAAGGTGTTTTACATATTACAAATTTGACATTTTAAATCTAGCATCATTTTTTGACACGCATCATTGGAAAAAAGTCAGTTTTTGGCCCTTATATTATTAATTTATATTATTAATTATATAATTTAATATGATCTGTTTTCAAAATCTTTGGTTGTATAATAATCAAGCAATTCAAAAAAAAAAAAAAAACTCATTAAAAAGTAATATAATATTAATACTGACTATAGTCCCTACTTTTGCATTGGGAATAATGTGTTTTTTAATTGTATTGATTGACCGGCATTGTTCAGATTTCCGCTTTAGCAGACTAGCATTAAACTACACTGTTCACTTGTCTTCACAGGTGCTCGGCTCTCCGCTTCTGAGACCTGCTGTGGAAATCTGAGCTTCAAAATAGAAAACATGGAAGAAAGACCTTCAAACCAACCCTATTCATTAGTTTTCTAAAACTAGGTGTGCTATCTTCCATTAAGATTCCCTTTTGTAGCGTTCTCAGTTTTATGTAGCCATTCCTGGAACCTCTCCATTTTGGACATGGGATCGTTTGAGCCGTTTAGCAGCGCTGGAGGAAAGGCTTAATCCCAAGTCTTTCTGGAGAGCGCTAAGACACTGCCTGACTCGGAGCTGACAGGATTACCTTCATATTAGATTTGCGAGACAAAGGAGGAAGAACACCTGCTTGTTTTTACAGGCAAATCCAGGCCACGCTGCTCTGGGCTTGTCTTTCTTTTTCGAATCTTGTATGCGAGACGCCACCTTCCATTGTCAAATTTGGCACAATTCGTGCACTTTCCAGAATTGCCTCCTGTTGTAGGACTTTATAATCCAAAATCATTCAGAATCAAGGTCAGTCGTCCTTGAGTGCAGAAAAGGTACGTTGCTCGTGTTCGGCCGCAAAATATTAACACTGGTGACTTTGTTGGATACGTTATGGAGTTAAAAGGATAGTGGACAAGCAGATCTGCATCATCAGTGTCCGAGAAGACCCATCAGCCAAGCTGGAAAGAGAGGAAAAAAAAAGCTTAAGAAAGAGGGGGCGTTCTGAGGCAGGTCGTTCTTATTCCACTCTGGTCCTTTCTCTGCTTGGTGGAAACCTGCATTCGTTACGAATTACGATGGATCCTCGACCGACTCAGACTGGAGCGACCACTGCCGTGTGAAGGACTACACTCTACCCTGTGAGTGAGAACACACACACACACGGGCATCACAAGGTGAAGACGCTTGGGTGGTACTGATGTGCTGGTTGTGACATTTATAAATTGGAAAATACTTTTCGGAAAGCTCTTAAATTTTAATTAAGTTGTGCAGAGTTAATTATTTGCTCATTTCCAAGTCAAAACTGACAACAGTACTTGGAAAAGTAATATTACAATTATAAATCCAAAAATCATTTAAACGCAGTGTTATTTTAGTATTATTTATATAATATTCAGGTATTTATGAGTAATATTTTACTAATTGTATCTGCTTTTTGTAATTGTTTTTATTAAAAAAAATATTTAAATCTTTTATTTAATATATTTTGGTTTTAGAAATTTTAGAACTTCATCTTAAACACTTATTTATGTCAGTCGGCAAGGCACCGTTTCTAATTTTTGTTATTGTTATACTCAAGTTATGTGCCTCATATTTATATTTTATTTCATTTCAGCTTTATTTCAATAAACAAAAAGAATTTTTAATAATTTTAGTTTGAGTTTTAGTTAATAACAAGACTGTTTAAACAATATTAAGAACTATATCTAATATTTATAAATTATTGCTGTCAAATCGATTAATCCTATCTAACAAAAATTTGTGTGTATATATTTTACAATATGTATATATTATATTTTTTATATATATATATATATATATATATATATATATAAACAAACTTTTATCTTAGATGCGATTAATCGATTTGACAGCACTAATATAAATATTATATTAAATATATTATATTAAATATATATTTTTATTATATTGTACAATAAATTGTTCTTTGTATTTTATGGTGTGTGTGTGTATATATATATATATATATATATATATATATATATATATATATATATATATATATATATATATATATATATTAGTGTGTGTGTGTATGTAGGCTATATTGTGTGTTTTTTATGTGTATTAATATATATTCTTTTATCAACTTCATTTGAAGGGTTGTAGGTTCTAATTTGCCCTTTTATATAAACTTTTTTTCCCGATGAATTTCATGAGTGGCCGCACATTTGTTTGCATTTAGTTTTGTAATTTCAGTCTAACGATGCGTTTCTGAGAGCAGGAACGAACATTACCTAGTAACAAAATGAAAACTGCCCAAGAACTGGAGATGCTTCCTCAGTATTACATCCACCTCTGTCGGAAGCTGTTTGATAAAGTGCTGGGGACATGTCCTCACCGTAACGACATCTATATGCACACACACACATAGACAGGCTTTGCCGGAGGGACACTAGATCCCTGTCTGGGCTCCCACTGTTTAGAACCTGTGTTATTCTTTTCCCCCCTCTTCCTTTCTTGGGTTTGAATGGTTGAGGACAAGGGGCACTTTGAAGGAGGCTGAAATTGGCTGTGGTTTGGTCACAGTTGACAGACTACTGCTGGGCTCCCACTGATCAGTGTCCCCCGTGTATATATATACACCGCCTCCCCCTATCCCACGAGCCCCTGCTCTAGAATTTGGAGAGCAGAGGTGGACTTTAAACATCGCTGACAAATCCCATCACAGAGTTTTTTTCCAGCAACACTGCACTTTTTCACTTTTGGGACACACCGTCATCAGACCTGGTTGGTGCATGTTAAGATCGTCTTCTTTTGTCTCCGCTCCCCTTGACCTCGACATCAGCGTCCGTGAGATAAGCAGAGGAGGATGAAGCTGAAGAAGCAGGTGACCGTTTGTGGCGGGGCCATCTTCTGTGTGGCTGTCTTCTCTCTCTACCTTATGTTGGACCGCGTCCAGCACGATCCCGCCAGGAGACAGAACGCCGGGAACTTTCCGAGGGTGAGTCTGTGACTTCTTTATGAATTCCCTTTGTCCTTGATTACATTTTTTTTTCTTTTTTTTTTTTCTGTGTTGGTCTGTTTGAATGGCTCCATTTGTCAAAGCCTTCGGTGTTTTTTGTTTTTTTTTCAGCCTAGCAAGTATAAAGCTAGTGATGTGACCAATTTGTTTCTGGCTCTGTCTGGAGCTAATTAACTACTAAATTAGCTAGTGAATAACTCTCTGTGAGTGCTTGCTTTTTTTTCTCTATCACGAACCAAAGGCTTTTTTAAATGCAAAAAACCTAATTATTAGAAAAATGTGTTGGTGTTCTTCTAGAAATTGCATGCGGGATGACACATAGTTGATGGTGTGGGAATTAGCACATTTTATGTGCTTCATATCGGAAGCCTCGGGAAAAATAACGCACATTATGCAAATGCAGATATTGTTTGTATCCAAAGCCTGTAATAAATCTTTTTTTCAATTTGATTGTCAGTGAGCTTTGCACCAGCGAACACTTACAGCTGCTGTGACACTTGATAATAGTAATACTTGCTAAGGCAAGGGATTTAAACAAACTTCCAATCCTAAGTTTTATGTTAACATGTAACTCATCCCTCACTCTTTGTGCTACGGCTCTAAATGATCCCTCAAATCGTGCAATTTGTTGAGAAGAGGTGGGCTATTATTTTTCTAAGCTATCAGACTTGTGATCTGCCTGGGGGATGATAAAATGGCAGAAGAAATCCCATAAATTTACACCGAAGAATGGACTTGAGACATATCTAAGTACTAGAATATCATTTCTTTTGACTATTAGGGGGCAGCCCTATCGGTTTTCGACCATAACGTTACAAATAAATTATCGGGAATTATCATCAGTATAAATTATCAGTGCATCCCTACTCAGAATCATGAGGACACTGCTCAAGTTTGTTTATGGTACTGTAGACGTGTTAGAGGTTAGCCACGCCAGTGCTGTGTGCCTTGGTGTGCCGTCCCCTCTCAGGTGAGTCGTGTGATGTTGTAGATTGTGGTGGTAGATAGATTACACCTCCATCCCCTTCCTTGTTTTCAGAGCCAGATTTCGGTGTTGCAGAACCGCATCGAGCAGCTGGAGCAGCTCTTGGAGGAGAACCATCAGATCATCAGCCACATTAAAGACTCTGTGCTGGAGCTCACAGATACGGGGGCCATCTCTCCCAGCGGGCATCTCCCGTTCCGGAGCGCCAATGGCTCCTGGGTGCTGCCCTTTGATGGCAGGCCCACCTTTCTCTCCGTCAAGCCACTGGATTGCCAGTTCGCACTGGGCCGCAGGAGCCAAACTGACCTGCAGGTGAGAATCGAAACAGCGTCTCAGTGGGTTGGAGTGTGTGTATGTAAGGACTACAATTGAATGCAGTGTTATCTGGGAGCGGATTGCAGTGCGGCTTTGGGATTCACTTGTGGTGGTTAAGAGTTGTCAAAAAAGTACCGACTTCGGTACCAAGTCGATACTGCAATTTTAAAATAGTGACACTTTGAGCGCTGTTGAGCGGAATCGTAAACACCTCTGATTGGCCATTGTGTTCACGCACTCATCGGATATGTCTGTGATTGGCCACGGTGATCAACGCATGGGAGCGTTTGAGAGCACACGGAAGTGTTTGAACGTTTTTAAAAAAAATGGGAGCGGGAGTTTTGAAATCACAAGCATGTGTCTATCAGCGGACCACTCCTGCTTTCAAACGCTCCCGTGTGTATCTGTGTAAGCGCTCGGTGAAGAGAGTCATTGATGTATATTTACAACGTTTTTGAAGCACTGATCATTGCAGCCAATCACATACATATCTGATGAGCACGTGAGTTCAGTGGCCAATCAGAGGTGTTTACGATTCCGCTCAACAGCGCTCAAAGCGTCACAATCTTAAAATATTAGTACTGACTTTGTACCGAAGTACAGTAATCAGAGTTTTGACTCTGCAACTTTTGACTTTGTCTTCCTGCAGTAACTCATGTAATGACTAATAGAATAGTGATGACCTGTATTTCACAAGAATGGCAATAGTATTCTATTATGCTTGCTTTGTCAAGGGGCTCCCACACATAATATACTATTTAAGTCAACATAATATAAAATGCGCTTTTTTATAATAAAGGTAAAACTGTTGGTATTTGAAATCAACCCAAACAACCCTTCATTGCTCAGCCCCCAATATGCATGAACACAATGCATGGATGCTTGTGAACAGGCACTTTTCGTCTCCGTTGGGTGCATTGTTATGCTTCAGGCATACTCACGCCTACTCTAAAATACAGTTCCTTTGTCATCTGTCAGTTATATCAAATTGCCATGAGATGTGGTATTTCTAAGGAAGTCAGTGCCATGTCCTGTTTTGTGGGAAAATCGCTGAATGTAACATCTTTATCACATTTTTGTGTCTCCAAGTGGAGGTTCTGAGGCTTTTGTAAAGATGTTTAGAATTTTGAAATGGATCAAGACTTCAAGATGGATCAGTGGAATGACACTCAACACCATCTCTGTATTGATTGTTTGGCCATAGATGCTGGATGTATACTCCTTGCTAAACTTCGACAATGTGGACGGAGGTGTTTGGAAGCAAGGTTTTGAGATCACCTACGAGCCCAACGAGTGGGACGACGAGCCTCTGCAAGTGTTTGTGGTCCCTCATTCGCACAACGATCCGGGTAGGGATTTAATCTTCATTCACTCAAACATGCATCAACCTCTTGTACTGAAGAATTTATGAAGTTTTCTTTTTTGAAGTTGGAGGTGATTCACTCTACACAGGCAAAATTTAACCCGAGTCAAGCCTTTAGCTGTGTTTACATGTCAAGTTGTTGTCCTGTAATCGGATTTCTTGCTACATGCATAATGCATTGGTCTAAAGCAGAACTATAGTTTTGAGATTTCTGTTGGCGTAACTGGAACCAAAGCCTCAAGTTTCAAACCGAGCACAATAAAAGTATCAAAAGTTTCACTAATTCACTAATAATGTTTATATCTTCCCTAGATTATCAGTTAACCTCCCACTGGAGAAGGTTTTCATTAAATTAACAAATAGAATTTCTCATTTAAAGCTATCATATGGCTTCAGAAGCACATGAGTTGTATGGACCTTTATGTAGCAATGCTCCAATCACACGGCTACTAATTGGTGATCTTTCGACTTGGACGAGCGCATAACTTGGGGGCAAACCTACTTCACTTCACTTTCAGAGGTAGAGTAAGAGAGTTATGAAGACTATGAACAGCTTGCAAAACCTATTTTTTATGTTCGCCAACAGCTGAAGCAGACGTGGCGAAATAATAATAATAATAACCCTGGTTATAAGTCTTTATTAAAAAAAAATCTTGAGCAAATGATATTAACAGCAGCAGCAGCTGTTCAGTCGCTTTCTCACAAGTGCATGTTCCCTTCATTAAAGGAAAAAAGTAATATTAAAAAGTAATATTATCAACATCCTACACAATAAGGCAGGAAATGCCATTATAAATACGATAATTTTATATTTAGATATTTTTATTAAATTGATAAATGTAAACAAATTATGAATGAAATTTGATGTATAATAATAATGTATTATATTATACATTAAATGTATAACTATGTAGAATTAAGTTATATTATTTTTAATTATACCATTAATTATAATAATAATATTGCTAACTAATAATAAAAGATACTATAATACACATCTGTCACATTAATTTTAACTACACCTATAGTTTGTATTTAATATCAATTTGATATTAACCGTATTTCCTTATAAACATGCATTATAGATTCTCATGTTCACCAAGGCTGCAATTTATTTGGTCAAAAATCATTAAAAACAGTAATATTGAGGAAAAATGATCACAATTTAAAATAACTCTGATCTTTTTCAGGATTCTTTGATGAATAGAAAGTTCAAAAGAACCGCATTTATCTGAAATAGAAAGCTTTTGTAGCATAACATGGTTTGGATAATATTTCATTAAAGACAAAATGTTGAAAAAACATTGCCTACTTCATGATATCTTCTTATCCTTTAATTTCTCTAAGCAACCTAAAAATGTTGTAAAGTTTTAATCTCTCCCATAAAGTTTTCACCCACAGTCTTTAAGTGGATGCAACATTTTTCATTTTACATTTTACTTCGTTGTTGATGCAGCATCCTCAGTCTAACAGCTAGCCATGTGTATCCGAAAGAGCCGTGCAGGTAAAGTGGGTCAATGCTGGGCTTGCGTTTTGCAGCGTAGGCACAATTTGTGAAGCACCTTATGAACAACACAATGCGCATCACCCACAGGACAGATAAGTTTTCCAAATCTGCTTGCGAAACCCCTGCATTTGGCATTTTTTTGCAGCATTATGATTGAAAGAACTGTAGGGGTGAATCTAATACATTAAAGTCAGTGACCCGTTTCCCTGTTGTTTTATTGGTGTCGGTACCGTGTCACTGGTCTTTGTGGTGATGCGTGTTTAATGCAGATTGTGTAAAACTGAAAGCGTTCCAATATGTTTCAGTCAGCTTTCCGCAACTCCTCTGTTCTTCCTGCGCTGAAACAAAGATCAGCAGTGCCTCTGAATTTTGAACAGACAGTGTTATTTTGAACAGATTGTTCTTTGGAGAACAAAGTGCTGCCAAAAGGCTATGCTTCTTCTAAACTTTTAAGTGTTTTATCAAAAGAACGTTTGTTTTTAGCACAGATTCTGTTGTCAATTCATTGTGTGGTGGCGACTACATCAGATCTGTATGCCTTCCTTGGATGATTTTAACTGTGATTTCATGCTGCACTTCTTTTGCGACAGGATGGATCAAAACCTTTGACAAGTACTACTATGACCAGACCCAGCATATCTTCAACAACATGTTGGTGAAGCTGGCGGAAGATCCTCGTCGGAAGTTCATTTGGTCGGAAATATCATACTTCGCCAAATGGTGGGAAAGTGCGGATGTACAAAAACAAGAGGCAATGCGCGAGTGAGTCATTTTTATATCAGATAAACATTTGAAGCTAAAGGTCTAAGGTTGTCTTCATAATCTTTTATCAAAATGTAACACCTCTGAAATGACTTCTTTTTTTTTTATATACATTTAATAGCTGCTGAAAATTCAGCTTTTCCATCACAGGAATAAATTGCATTTTAAAATATATTCAAATAGAAAATGGGTTTTTTAAAATTGTATTAATATTTATTTTTACTGCATTTTCTGATTAAATAAATTCAGCCTTGGTGAGCATAAAATACTTAAAAAAAACATAAAAAAACAATCAACCCCAAAATTTTGAACGGTACCGAACCTGTCATAAACAGACCATTTTTCAGTTCAATCAATCCAATCAGCGCTCTTGTTCACGCTGTTGTGTTTTGATTCAGTCCCACGTGCCCATTCTTGATCAGTTCATCTCGGTAATCTGCTGAAGGTTAATTAGTCCATATGCTGGTACAAGTGAGATGCTCCTTATATAGCCTGATCCTAATGTTGTGGATTTCCTCACCTCGTCTTGCGATCTGTGTTTTAAGAATCCTCTTTAAACCTGTTTTCTTTCAGGCTGATCCTCAGCGGACAGCTTGAGATGGTGACGGGAGGCTGGGTCATGACGGATGAAGCCAACGCTCACTATTTCGCCATGATCGATCAGCTCATTGAAGGCCATCAGTGGCTGGAGAGAAATCTGGGTATGATTATTTTGTGGGGTGGTGTGGCTTAGTGGTTACCGTATTTGCATTTGCTCTAGATATGGGAGATGCAGTAAAAGTGGAATATTTAATCGGTGTGTTACTGCAGGTGTGACCCCTCGCTCAGGCTGGGCCATTGATCCGTTCGGGCACAGCGCCACGATGCCTTTCCTACTGAAACGGGCGAACATAACCAGCATGCTGATCCAGAGGGTCCATTACTCCATCAAAAAGCACTTTGCTGCCACTCGGAGCCTTGAGTTCATGTGGAGGCAGGCCTGGGGTAAATGACTAAAAATATAAAAACATGCATTCACATTTAAATCCACACAGTTTCAAATTAGTACAGATAAAATGCATGAAGTTACCTTATTAGCAGTGTTATTTTAGTATAATTTATAAACTGTAATTTATTAATATTTTTATTTTCAGGTTCTATTTACATTTTAGTTTATTGTAGTAAATGCAGTTTTAGTCATTTTAGTATTTCAACTTTTTGCCAAGGCTATATATATATATATATATATATATTTTTTTTTTTTATTTACCTTAATATTTTTATTTAATTCTATTCCAGCTTTATTTCAATTAACAAAAACAATTGTAATAGTTAACAACAACAACCTAGTTGTGCTTGATCATTGGCACTTTTATGCTACAGACATGAACGATACTTCAAATAATCCGTAGACTCTCTTTGAATGGACCAAAGCCATATCTGGAGAGCAGAATATCATAGAGACTTTGGGGATCTGCTCTTGACCTGGGCCAATTAGCTTCCTAGTAATGCCCGAGAAACCGTATAGCAATAGCAACACCTTAGCAACTACCCTAGCATTGTGGCAGTGTGTTTTGCATGAGCAAGTGTAATGGAGGCCAGGTAGTAAAAAGCTGTGCGTGTAAACCTCACTTCCCTGGGCTCAAGAGGCACGCTAGCGACTGGCGCTAGAGACTGCAGTCTTTAGTGTCCTTGTTAGCACACCCGCCTCCCATGCCAGAGATGGCGGTTTGAATCCCGCTCGGAGTGAGTAGAGTAGGACCGGTTATATTTGGTGCCGTGACCCGGATGGGAGGTTTAGGGGCGTGAGTGTAACGGAGGCCAGTTAGTAAAGAGCTGTGCAGGTAAACCTCACTCCCCCGGCCTCAAGAGCCCCACTAGCAACTGACACTAGAGACTCCTATTTAACGCGCCCGCCTTCCATACCGGAGACGCCGATTCGAATCCCACTCCGAGTGGGTCGAGTTGGACCGGTTACACAAGCACGAATGTTACAATCTAGTTAATAACTATAATAGATCAGAATATAGAATTTGTAATCATTATCTACATGTTGGAAATGCTTTAATGTCTAATGAAGTTTTAGGAAAACACAAACCCTTGGCAGCCATTTTTGAAAGCTTTGCCAATGAGTCTTGCCAATGCCAGCCCATCTCAGTGGCTTAGAGACCTACACATCTGAGCTTCATTTTAATTTTATTTTTTATCCACAGATATTGAATCGAGCACAGACATGTTCTGCCACATGATGCCATTTTACAGCTACGACGTCCCCCACACATGTGGCCCAGACCCGAAGATTTGCTGCCAGTTTGATTTCAAGAGGCTGCCGGGCAGTCGAGTCAACTGCCCCTGGAAGGTGCCGCCCCGAGCAATCTCAGATGCCAACGTGGCCGAGAGGTGAGGCAGGCTGTAGGGCTGATTAACACGATACCAGGAGATTAATGTGATTCGGGTCGTTTAGCCAAAGAATGAATGTAGGTTAATTTCCTGTGTTAGCCAACAAAATTCATTTGTCCATCACCCAGCTGACGCCAGCTGTATTTATATGGGTTGTGCTTGAACTGGGCTCAAACCCAAATCCACCTCTCTCTCTCTCTCTCTCTCTCTTTAGCTCCATAGAAGAAAACCCGGATATTAACTAGCTTGTAGCAATTAATTTGCACCTGTCCTTACACTTCAGAGGTCTTTGAGGTTTACTGGAATAGGCAGAGGGTTTTATGAGGACACTTTTAGCTTCATGAGTCATTTCCTCCCAAATGTCAATAAATTATTCAAATGAATACTTTAAAACTTTAATAAAACTATTAATTTAATTTTAAATGAGTATCTTGTATTTATAAAAACGTATTAAATGAACACAATTAATTATGCCCCCTACATAAATATATAGTCATGCATTAAAAAAAAAAAGATAAGGGTATATTTTAGGGGTGACCCCAAATAGTCGAAGATTCGATGCTTCGATAGGAGGAGCCTGATTCGACTACCAGTCTCATGGTCGAATCTTCGCAGAGGTGTTATGAAAAGAGGATCATGCTACTTTGGCTATATGAGGGCGCTCAATGTCTGATTTCACATAGAACTACCGGTTTTCTGTCAATACTAATATTCAGCCTATTATGATAATGCTGTAAATAAAAATGTGCAAAGAAAGAAGCTTTTAATAAATATTTTGAATGTGTGTGAAAATCCAAACACCCCGTGACAGATTTAAGTTTCACTTTCAATCCATGGCAGATAGAGGAGCGACTTGGCGGCAGGGATTTAAATCTTTAAAAATGTCTGGGATAAGAAAATCTAAAGTGTGGATGCACACCATCAGAAAGGATATTCTCCAAGGCTTTTAGCATCAGGAAAACCATGATCGCACTTCTGCCGGCCAACGTTAACAAGTTGGTTTTCCTCGGGACATTCCAAAACGCTTAACGTGAAAAAGCTTTTAAAACGCTTAAAGGGCACTTTTACGTGGCTTAATGTATGTACACAGTACACACCTTATTAATAAACCGCAGATAAGCAGATGAACCCAGAATATGAACTCAACGCGTTCCTCCTATAGGAAGTCACGTAAAGCGGTTTCTTTATAATAACGGTTTTCTATGGAAGGAAAATGCTTAACGTTTAATTAAACGCGTTGCGTTCATATTCTGGGCTCATCTGCTTTTCTTTATGCTATAAAGTATGCTTTATTAAGTAGGTGTGTACAGAATTTGACCTTTTAATATAGGCTAAGTGTCTTAGGACTTTAAGCCGTTAATCGTTTTTCACGTTAAGTGTTTTAGAATGTATTTTATCCGCGCACACAATCTGAAAAGACTCAAACGGACACAGAGACACAGACAGAGTGAAAGACTGAATTTTTATCTCTCTCGATCAAGTAGGGTACAAGTGATTTCAAAACATATAGGATATATACTACCATCTGTAAAAAAAAAAAGTGTCTTTTGCTCATTGAAGGCTGCATTTATTTGATCTAAAATACAGTAAAAACAGTAATATTGTGAAATATTATTAAAATAACTGTTTTCTATTTTAATATACTTTAAAATTGAAACATAAAGCTGAATTTTCAGCATCATTACTCCAGTCTTCGGTGTCACATGGTCCTTCAGAAATCATTCTAATATATGCTAATACTTTTCTAATTATTATCAATGGTGAAAAAAGTTGTGCTGCTTAATATTTTTGTGAATAGAAAGTTCAATAGAACAGCATTTATTTGAAATAAAATGTTTTGTTACATTATAAATGTCTTTACTGTCCCTTTTGATCAATTTAATGCATCCTTGCTGAATAAAAGTATACATTTCTTTATTTAAAAATCTGCTGAGCCCAAACTTGTTATTGATTTAAGTCTATTTAATGCTGAAATTGTTTTAATCGATTGGGAGCCTTAATAAAAAAATAAAAAAACACAATCCAGTGGATTTACTTTATACTTGACATTTTCTGTTTCAGAGCTGGGGTTCTGCTTGATCAATACCGTAAAAAGTCCAAGCTGTTCCGCAGTAAAGTGTTGCTGGTTCCTCTGGGGGACGACTTCCGCTACGACAAAGCAGTAGAGTGGGACCAGCAGTACTTCAACTACCAGAAACTCTTTGATTACATGAACTCCCACCCAGAAATGCATGTGAAGGTTTGTTTACAGATAAACATGTAGGCTCTGACCTGTGTATCGATACAAAGCTACAATAACTGCCTGCATGTTTGCCAGGAGGATTCTTTGGTTAGGTCTGGACCTATTGCTGCAATGTCAAAAATATTTTTGTGTTTTTTTTAAACCAACACAGCTCTTTTACCTCAGCATTGATGTACAACTAGGAACAATTTAAATGAATAATTTAACTTGTTTGTGAGTGAATGAAAAGAGTGAAGATGTTTTTGATTTAGGAAAATGCTGAATTAATTGGGAATTGCCCTATAAGCAAATCTCTGTGTTCTCAGGCCCAGTTTGCAACGCTGACAGACTACTTTAATGCGGTGTACAAGGCTAATGGAGTTTCCCAGGGGAGGAGACCACCCGATTACCCTGTGCTGAGTGGAGACTTCTTCGCCTATGCGGATAGAGAGGACCATTACTGGAGTGGATACTACACCTCACGTCCCTTCTACAAAAACCTGGACCGTGTGCTAGAGTCTCACCTACGGTTAGTCAGAGAAACATCCAACTTATGTCTAATATTTCACTTTTAATAGATGAAAAGAAATTGATTTAGCCAGGGATGCGTGCTATATTGGTATTATAGTTAGTAGCTTATATACACTCACCAGAAACTTTAATAGGTTCAGCTTGCTAGTACCGGGTTGCACCCCTTGTGCCTTCAGAACTGCCTTAATTCTTCATGGCATAGATTCAACAAGCTACTGGAATCATTTCTCAGAGATTTTGCTCCAAATTGACATGATAAGCGTCACATAGTTATCATAGTAATCTCCCGTTTAACCACATCCCAAAGCTGCTCTATTGGATTGAGATCTGGTAACTGTGAAGGCCATTTGAGTGTAGTGAACTCATTGTCATATGCAAGAAACCAGTTTGAGATGATTTGAGCTTTGTGACATGGGCCTGCTATCCTGCTGGAAGTAGCCATCAGGGTCATAAAGGGATGGACATGTTCAGCAACAATACTCAGGTAGGCTGTGGCGTTTAAACAATGCACACGTGGAAAATAGAAAATAGAAAAATAATAGAAAAAGAAAATACCCCCCACACCATTACACCACCAGCAGCCTGACCCGCTGATACACGGCAGGATGAATCCATGCTGTTCACGCCAAATTCTGACCCTACCATCTGAGCGTCTCGAAAGAATCGAGATTCATCAGACCAGACAATCTTCTATTGCCCAATTTTGATGAGCCTGTGTGAATTTGTTGGCTCGGTTTCCTTTTCTTAGCTGACAGGAGTGTCACCCGGTGTGGTTTTTTTTTTGGCTGATATTTATTTGTACATGCTCATTTCCCAATTTTTACATTGCAATGTACATTACATTTGCCATCATCTAGCGTTCAATTAAAGTTAATCAATCTATTAAAAACACGAATGATTTTATTACTCTGTTGAATGTAATCTTTAGCAAATCCTAGATTAATATCTTTTTAACTGTACATTATAATATTGTGATGCCTAAATTCACTTGTAGCATTTAAAATGATTATATTAGTTTTTAGTGTTTTATTTTAAAATGTTCATTTAACAGCATTTATTAAAAAATATAGTCTTCTAAAGCCACTTATTAATCATTAAACACTAATAATTTAATCTGAAAATCCATTTTTTATACCTTACATGGCTTTGATGCCTAAATTAACTTGTAACATTTAAAATGATTTCATTGTAGTTTTATTGTTTTATTTAAAAGTATTAATTATTAATAGCAGCTATTTATTGGTTTTTGGTTTTTATAACATATAACAATGTAAATTTTAATCAGTGCATAGTGCACAGCGTTTAGTTAAAATTTTCACAGAAATCAAACTACAAATGGTTAATTTATAACTGTCTCTGCAAATTAAGCTGGGATTGAAGAGCATTTTATGCACAAAGCTGCTATTTAACACATTGTTAACAATTCAACAAGTAGCTTTCAGTCAAACATTTTTGCTAACAAGGTTTTGTGGAAGCCATTTAATTTTTAATTGGCAACACATTTAAATTTGCACCGACAAACCGCCATCGGGGTGTCTGAGTTTAATCCATTATTTGAGCAACTTTGGAAAGTGTCTGTTTTTATTTGCCAGAGATTCAATTATGTTTTGAATAATGGCATTTTCTCTGCGGTATTACTGGGGAATAATTAAAATAGTGATTCTCCATGTGGGTGAACGTTTTTCTCCTAAATTAAGCACGAGGCATTGCCTAATTACTGTTATTACTCGTTTTTTAAATTCTGTTATCATTGGTTTTTCTGCTTGTCTGGTCTTGCTGCATTTGAAAACTGAATGTTTGTTTGGTTTTGTGTTTGTCGTCTTTTCTTGTAGAGGGGCAGAAATTCTCTACAGTTTGGCGGTGGCTCACGCGAGACGTGCGGGCATGGAAGGGCGTTACCCCATTTCAGATTACTCCCTCCTGACCGATGCCAGGCGCAACATTGGGCTGTTCCAACACCATGATGCCATCACGGGCACTGCCAAAGAGGCTGTTGTCATCGACTATGGAAACAGGTCTCTGGATAAAACTTGCAGATTTGATCCTCATTAGCTTATTGAGGATGTTAGGAGATCGAAGGAAGTCTCTCAGGGTGATATTTGTGAAACATCATCTTTGATGGGCCATTTTCAGGATTGGATTGACAGGATTGAATCCTTTTGATTTGTAAGCGGTTCTTGATTCGTTTATTTCCCCCCCTGCAGGCTATTACGTTCTCTGGTCGGTCTGAAACGAGTAATCATGAATGCTGCACACTTCCTGGTAATAAAGAATAAAGACATTTACCGCTTCTACCAGACGGAGCCTTTCTTAGAGACGGTGAGGAGCAGCGTTGGTTTTTCTAAAAATCAGCCAGTGTGCTTAAGAGTCTGACCTTTGACCTCTGTGCATCCATGTGACTGTAGGACGATAGACGCGCCACACAGGATTCTCTCCCGCAGCGCACACTTATCGAGCTGGAATCTTCTCCCAGGTGAGATGCGTCATCCACAGATATTGAATGCCTCAAATGCGGTCATATGATTTTCATCATCTTCCTCTTCCTCAGGTATCTAGTGCTGTTTAACCCTGTCGAGCAGGAGCGTCTGTGTGTGGTCACCGTTCTGGTGAATTCGGCGAGAGTGAGGGTGCTCACAGAAGACGGGCAAACGTTACCGGTTCAACTCAGCGCGCAGTGGATGTCCGCCGTTGAGATGAGTGGAGAGGTTTACCAGGTGTGTCCAGTTGTCTATTTTCCTTGGAAGCATCTTAAATAAATGTAGTCTCAAAACCTACATGCTTGTTTCTTCCTTCAGGCCTCTTTCATGGCACGCCTCCCCGCTCTGGGATTGGCCGTCTTCCACCTGTACGACTCTGCTGACTCGCCCATGACCCTGCGCTCTGATACGCTGCTCAGGATACCAGGACGGGGTCAGAGCATACGAGGCTTGGACCCTCTGCCCGTGCGATCGCAAACGGTAGACGCCCAACCGTTCTACATCCAGAGCCAGTCTCTCACTCTAGGCTTCTCTGGAACCACAGGCCTGTTGGAGGTGAGATGATTACCTTTGTTTTAAATTATAGGAGGTAAAGTGAGAAATGAACCAGGGCTGAGGGTAAAATGCAAAAATGTCACAAGAAGTTTAGTGAATTCCCCTGTTTGTTATTTTTTTCGTTTTATTTATATGTATGTGTGAATTCACTCTATGGTTTTATATGAAAAACAAAACCAATATAGTGTTTAACCTTTGAGTATTAGAAATGTTTAATTCCACATCAGCCTATATATAGCTGGCATTATATATTTGCGCATACTTATTTCCCATATTTTTTGCAAATCTAACAATGAACATCCTTTTACATACTGTACATTGATAATGTTGTGATGCCTAAATTCACGATTTATTTTGGCAAAATAGTATAGAATTTTAATATTGGCCATTTATCAGTTATCAGCCAATATTAGAGATTTTTAATTTATTGGCATCAGTCTATATAGTGTATATATCAGCTAGTATTGGATATTTAATTGTGCATGCTCGTTTCATGTTAAATGCTGTTAAATGTAATTTTAGCAAATCTCACAATGAATATCTATTTTTTATACTGTATAATGTTGATGATAATAGTACTGAATTTTAATATCGGCCATAATATGAATTATAATAATACATTTAACGATAATTATCAGCTTGTCAGTATCAGCCATAACTGTAATATCTGTCCAGGGAAAGAATGCCCTGAAAAATGCTGAAAATCAACTCCACTGAGCAAATATTGCATGTTAATAAAAAAGGAAGTTTCCAATCTATGACATCAGCAGTCTATTTTTATGTTCAGTCATCTGGATAAGTGTTTTTATTTTTATTGGTTGCCAAATGAAATGAAACGCATCCCTGTCCTATTTTTGTAGTACATATGCTGTCGTGTCCTTTTTTAGGATCTGAGTCAGCAGATAAGTCTCAAATGATTAATTCTCTCTCTCTCTCTCTCTCTCTCTTACACTCTTTTCTCCATCAGAGCATTCGACGTAAAGACGATCCCCAGGAGGTGAGGGTACAGATTCAGTTCCTCACATACGGAACTCGACCCTCCAAGGACAAGAGCGGGGCCTATCTCTTCCTGCCGGATGGAAATGCCAAGGTAGTGTCCCGGTAGTCTTGACTGGGGTGAAAAGCGATTTATCAAACAACGTGGGGTGAATTAACCTTCCTTTTCCGCTCGTTCTCAGCCCTATTCGCAGAGAGAAGCCCCTATAGTGCGTGTGGTGGAAGGTCCTCTCTTCTCTGAGGTTGTTGCACATTATCAACACTTCCAGCAGACGGTCCGCATTCATAATGTTCCAGGTACTCCCTCCATCCTTCAGGCGTCCATCTGTTCGGCACACAAGTTCGATCGTGTGAGCACATCTTGTCCTGTTCTGATCATTTATTCCTGACATATCACTCTTTGTCTCTGTCGTTCAGGAGTTGATGGTCTTTCTCTGGACATCACCACCATGGTGGACATCAGAGATCAAAATAACAAGGAGCTGGCCATGCGGCTGGTTACCGACATCCAGAGCGAAGACACTTTCTACACAGACCTCAACGGCTTCCAGGTGAAGTCCACATGTCTACAAACTTTTAATCTGTCAGGTTCAAACAGATCTGGCACATCATACTTCCGTGTTGTTCTTTTGAGTCTTTAAAATAATGAAATAAAGCATCATGGAGCAAAAGTTCATAGGCCTAGACCCAGATTACTCTCAAAGCTAATGCTCCACCATTTCCCTCCTCTTTTAGATGCAGCCTCGTCGGTACTTCCAGAAACTTCCGCTGCAAGCTAATTTCTACCCCATGCCCACCACGGCATATATTCAGGACAGCCAGTACCGACTCACGCTCCACACGGCCCAGGCCCTGGGGGTCAGCAGCGTGTCCAGCGGTGAGTGGGGTTTGCAAATACTGATGTTACAGTGGTCCATGCCAAATCAGTGAAACTTAATGCACAATATATATCGTTACCATATTGCTTATTGTCCAGTGTTATAGTTTTTTTTTATTAACCTTTATTTATCATTTTGTTGGTATATTACAATATTAATTAGGTGCTATTAAACTAGGTAATATTAACTAAAATGCCATTAAATCAGTGATATCAGTAGTACCAGGCCTTGACATTAACTTTTTTACCCCCAAAGTTACTAGCTACTCAGCATTTTCACTTGCCACAATTTTGACGTTGATACCATAGGGGAAAACTGACATATATATATAATTTTTATATTTTCTCATCATTTTGCAGTCGGTATATTAGGCTGCTTTCACTTTAAGACCTGACACACTGATCCATTATACTGTTACATATGCGTTACATATGCGTTTTCTTTCTTAACTGTTTACGTTCACTTAAAACATAACTGACTGTTTATGTGAATACTCGCCAAGACCAGCATTTTGACATTTTGTGTGTATTTGACTGTTTAAGCGCAATAAGCAGCCAAAAGAATTCAATTTAGTACTGAGAGGTGTATTTATGAGCACGCACTAGGGCTGGGCGATATATCGATATAAAAAATATATCGATATATTTTGAAATGCGATATGGAATTAGACCATATCGCATATATCGATATAGTTCAATTTTCAAATAGTCCGCCCCTCCTTCCACTCTGCGTGCGTGTTTAGAGCGTTATGTTATGAGAGGCGAATCATGACTACTTCAGAAAACCCAGCACAATAGGAACTACCAGGCAGTGACATAAGTGTACGCGGAAATAAAGTTTTTCACCTCAGAAACACGGACTTTCTTGTCCTTTCAGCCGTTATACTGTGCTCGGAGCGCACCCTCTTCAATTACACGCGCAGATGCGGCGGCGCGCGCTGTGTATCGCTTCACTGTAGGCTATATAAAGTGCAAAAGAAACTACGAGCATGCAACGCCGCTACGTTGTAAATTACACGAAATAAAAGTAATGCAGGTATGATTTTCATTCTATTCACCTGAGCAGTTTCCATGTTTCATTAACAGTTATTGTTAATATTGTGTATTCACCATGGCAACTGTCGTTCCCATATTAACCCCAAAATGCCACTTTATTTTTCTTTGTGTTATTTTTTATATTTTTAGATAACTGTAGTGGCTCATACCACATTGTATTAACAAAAACTAGTTTGGGACTGCTATTTAATAGCTTTAGCATAGGCCTACTGTTTATTTATTTGTACTAGTCTTTACTAGTCATATTTTTACAATTTATGTTAAGTAAAGGGGGACAGTACTTGTGTGTGTGTGTGTTAACAAATTTTGTGTAAACGTGTTATAATTTGCCTATATATATATATGTAGGCTATATATAAGCAAATTATAACATTTTTACACAAAATTTGTTTATATTCAATGTCAACTTTGATAATCATAATTAATAAATTACAATTCCAAGGGAATAATCGCCAATTATGATTTTTGTCATAATCGTGCAGCCCTAAGGTGAAGAAACCTGTTTATAATTTATTAATTTGATTTTGCAACTGTTCACTGAAATAGAACTATTCAATAAAACTACTTGTGACATGTCATATTTGGCTTTGACTTTGACTGAACATTTGCTCTCACTTTGCGGAAAAAATATCGGGATATATATCGTATATCGATATTCAGCCTAAATATATCGGGATATGACTTTTGGTCCATATCGCCCAGCCCTAGCACGCACTTTGGGTGTGAGCACAAATCTGCGGGAATGAGTAAAATTATACGCAATACGTGCCATCCCATTGTGAAATTCAAGCCCTGTAACACCAACAGTGTTCACCCGGAGCAAATGAAGCGAGTGATTTAGGAGTGGAGGGTTTGTGTGTCACTCGCTGTCAGAGAGATGAGAGAGAGTGAGCAAGAGCAGCTGGTATCGTGTGTCTGTTCTGCGGAAAATGAGTATTGGAAGATATTTCAGTATTGAAAAATCTATATTTTTGACAAAATTACATTGCATTTAGTTTATTATATCAGATGCCTTTTTTAATAAAAGCATAATATACATAATATATAATAAAAGCATAATAAATAATATTAATAATAATTAATTTAACTACAATTGAAAAATGTATATATTATAGGCTATATAAATTTCAACCCGCCAAAGTGGCTAGTAGGAGTGACTGCGTTACACGACACTGCTGAAATCCACCTGCATTTGGCGGATGTTTATGTCAAGCCCTGATCAGTACCATATTTGTTATCAGCCAGTATTAGAGATTTTTATTTTCAATTTTTGAAATACAAATTTTGGTGCAAAAACTAACGAACACACCACTTTAATTGGATATTATTCACATAAACTTAAAAAAAGACAGCATGTAGCCCAACTTTTGTATATTTGCCCAACTTGCAGAGCTGCCAATACTGTTGAAAAACTTGCCTCATTATGCTGTTTTCAATTGAGTATCGACTTAGTAGCGAAGTACCAGTGCTTTTTAGGTCCGTAGCAGTGAGTTCTTAGCAGAATGGAACATGAATTAGGGACTGAGACGGCAGGGAGGTGGAAAACACTAACAGTGGGACAGCGCTCAGGTTCTATATTGATTTGATGCAATGTATCCAATAATGAAGATGAAGTGAGTGTACTGTCTAATGCTTTGCCTCCCTCTATCCTATTATCCTCCTCTACCTCTTCATCTTTCCATTTTATGCTCTTTCCATCTTCTACAGGTCAGCTGGAGGTGATCCTAGACCGCAGACTGATGCAAGATGATAACAGGGGTCTAGGGCAGGGCCTGAAGGACAACAAACGAACGGCCAACCGCTTCCGCCTTCTGCTGGAGAAGAGGAGCAGCAGTGAAGATGTGAGTTCTGATTGCACAAGCACATGAATTAGCCTAACTAAACCAGTCAAACTCAAACTTTGGTTGATTTCCATGTCAATTAGTTGGCGGTTCTTGGTCAGAGTAAGCATGTACTAATCTAATTACACAAATTAAAATTACATTTAAAGCTGCAGTATGTAATATTGAGAGCTAGTGGTTGAACTGAGTAGTGGAGAGGGTTGTTTCTCCCGCCCCCTCCTTAGACTCGTTGCTCACATGGGTTGCCAAATTGAGGACACGCAATAAGAATGAGCTCAATTGACAATAGAAGGTGACGAGCTTTACGCTTTTTAGATGGATGCCGAGGCTTTTTAGTCGGGTATAATATGCGATCTCTGACTCGGTTCGTTTGCTGGCATCCATGGCTACAATACGCTGTGTTTTCCATCAAATGGCAACCCAGGGTGTTGAAATACTATTGGGTAAATTGTCAGTGGGCGGGATCACAGATACCAAAACAATTAGACATCCCGACACGAAACGCACATTTCAAATTAGAATAACTGGCTGTAGCATTGTTTTTTTTGTTTTGTGTATTATGTAAGTATGTAACATTATGTAAGTATGTAACATGTATTATGTAAGTATGTGAACTTAATATGTTTCCTAAATCTCAGCAAACATATCATGGTATTTTTGTGCTTTAGTTCAGTCAAAAAAAACTACATACAGCACCTTTAAGATTCTTCTGTAATAATAATCTGTAATCATAATAATTTAAAATTACATAAAAAAACTGAACACAGTTTACTTGGTACTTAGGACCTCAAATTAAATGAAATATGTTTGAACGAAATTAATGACAATCCATGACTAGTTCTTCCCCAGACTTTAGGTTAGTACACGCTTATTTCCACCTACTTGGGGGAAGAGATTGCCTGACAGACATGTAAAGCAGCCTATCACACAATATAAATTAAATTAAAACAAGTTAAAAAAGATCTTCTTTTAAAGGTGCTCTAAGCGATGTTGGGTGACGTCACTTCTTGTTGATGTTCAAAGTATTGTCAAACAAAACGGAGACTAGCTCGACCCTCCCTCCTCCTCATCCCGTCCCCCCACCCCCCTCCCTTCTGTGCTTCCTGAAACAGTCATGAACCATTTAGAAAAACCAAACTGGATTTACCCACCTGTCCAGCAAAAACAGAGCCACCTGAATTTCAGATTGGAGTTCTCGCCACCTTTTGAACACTTTTCTGATGTAAATTTGGGACTTTGCGCGTTCCTTCTCCTTTTCCCTATACTTTGCTATTTGTTCATCGGAACGTCATCTCTTTGGTCGTGTGACGGCCATATAAAAATTCTCAAGAATAAATTTTTTTAACGTTAGTCGTTGGCGTTGTTGTTGTCTAGGACATCTCTCCTCTAGCTAACTTCCCTCTTCATGCTTCTCTCTCCTCCACTCCCCTCACCCCCCTTCATGTGCACGTGCACTAACCCCCCAACCCCCACCCCAAATCATTCTTGTCGGTTATTGGCTGGAACGCTATGTTTCATGGTCCAGGCTGGGCCAGTTTGTTTTTGTTGCCGTTTGTGGAGCCTGGGCTGTCTACAGAGACCACGTTTTTTTTTTACAGTGTGTTCAGGGGACCGGCAGCTAGCGGATAGTGAGGAGATGTTTGCTGTATGTGACAAAAAAATGTTGGCCTAAAAAACGTGTGACATCGCTTAGAGCACCTTTAAAGTAAAACATATTTTTGTGGATAGAGGCATGTCTTATTTCTGTTTTTTTCAATACTACTACTACTACTACTAATAATAATAACTCTATAGATTTAAAAAAAATCTGTATTAGATTTTTCTGATTATATCAGATTAGAATCTGTATTAGTATTAGATGTGACAAACCATGATTGGTTCTTTCTCAGAAGTGCAGCCCAATACCTTTTTAATCCAGTTTTATTTCCTGGCTGACTGATAAAAACCTGTGCGCTCTGACTGGCATGAGTCGTGTAGCAGATGATCAATCTGATTGGAGCCTGCAACTTCGGCTTCACGAGAGAGACACTGTCATGCATACCAAAACATGGGTGTCCTGTATCAGTGTGAGCAGTATATAAACCCTAATGTCACTCAGTGGCCTGTAGGGGGCTCTCTATCGTTACTCATGAGAGCTTTGTGAAGGCTCCAGGGACAGTATGATTCTGAGACTAGTGTCTAAAAGCTGGCAAGTGTGTAATAATAGTTAATGGGCTTTAGAGTTTTTACACGCCGACTCGAATTGATTTTAATGATATACTTTTTCATTCAAATCATGCTGTCGCCTGAAAGATTATAAAAAATATAGTGATATTGGATAATAAAATAGGGGCTTTAACAAAGCTCCTTCTTGTGTTTCTTTTCATTACAGTCCTCCTCATTGATTTCACAACCTCTTTTTGTTTTTTGTTCCTGTCTGTCTATCACTTATCATCATGTCTTTCTCTCCTCATGCATGCAGCCTGCTGGCTCCTATGCCAAAGTCACCAACATGATAAACAAAATCATTGCAGGTATTTTAGGAGACGACCAGGAAGAGGTAACATTACTGCAGTGGTGGAGAGTAGTGCTGTGTAGCAGTTTTGAGAGCCCTAGTTCAGCTTGTTACCATAGCAACAAGCGACAGGTTTCCACCTGGATTAAGAGGCCAAAGGTCGTTGCCTGTCTGCTATCTCTACCTCTGAGCCCCCAAACCTTTTTTTCACCTTATTTTATAACGTAAGAGTGGGCGAGGCAACTGGCACTTTGGCTTCTGGAGTCATTCGCTTCAAGATATTTTACTTGTAGAAAAACTGTCAGTTATGCTGGTTGATATTGTAAACCGAATTCATTATCATAATCATGAACACTGGTATGTAAACGTATAGATCTATCGTTACTGCATTTTATTCTTCTAGTTACTTACCTATAGTGGCTAATGAATCAGAAGTCTCACACATTCAAAGAAAATAGCCTGCTTTTGCGTTGCAAAATAAGGTGGATAGTATAACAGACAGCAGATCAGTAGAATATTACGGTGACCTGGAGGGGACATGTTCGGTTCACTTAGTTTTGTCCTGGCCACAACATATAAACTCGTGGGAACGTGATAATATGTTGTTGCCACGAGATATTAATTCGTGGGAACGTCATATTAAGTCGTGGCCTCGAGATCATATGTTGAGGGAACGATATATTTTTCTCGTGGTCACGAGTTATGTTGAGGGAACCACACCGGTCAATAGCCTACTGTAACCATATACAGCAGTCAGAGATAATAATAAAATAATAATTCGTTACATTTATATAGCGCTTTTCTAGGTACTCAAAGCGCTTTTACATGGAAGGGAGGGAATCTCCTCAACCACCACCAATGTGCAGCATCCACCTGGATGATGCGACGGCAGCCATATTGCGCCAGAACGCCCACCACACACCAGCTTACTGGTGGAGAGGAGACAGTGATGAAGCCAATCAGTATATGGGGATGATTAGGAGGCCATGATGGACAGAGGCCAAGGGGCAAATTTGGCCAGGATGCCGGGGTTAGACCCCTACTCTTTTTCGAAGGACATCCTGGGATTTTTAATGACCACAGAGAGTCAGGACCTCGGTTTGACGTCTCATCCGAAGGACGGGAGATGGAGATGACTGATGAAATAACATTTTACTTTGAATTAGGAATGTCATATAAAGATATAGTGCGGTCTCTGGCATTAAGAGTGAATACGTTATAAGTGAAAGACACCTGAAGCGCATTCTTAAGTTGAATGGGCTTTTTCGTCGGAAATTTGCTGGCTTGAATGAAATACTCGGGTCACGAATAAAGTCCCGTTTAAGGCAATAAACAAAAACAAATTATGAGAAACTTAAATGAACAAATAACAAAGTAAATCATGCCCGGGGTAAAAGGAGGTGCCCGTGTCGCGTGTGAAGATTCGGTTCCCCCATGTTATAAAACTCGTAGCCACGAGAAACGGATGTCGTTCCCTCAACATACGATCTCGTGTCCACGAGATATTATGACGTTCTCACGACGTAATATCACGGTCCCACAAGTTTATATGTTGTGGCCATGACAAAACTAAGTGAACCGAACATGTCACCGTAGAATATAGAGGCAGAATCTGAACTGAGAATCTGATCTCATACAGTGACCCCAAAACATGTCCAAATTCTTTTTGCGGTTACAGTGTGTCATGTGAAGGTAAGTGCACTTTCATCAGGTTGTTTTACTTGTGTGTTTCCTGATGCATGTCTGTGTCTTCCAGCCGGTGGACAGTAGACCAGTCAGCTTCCCGTCGCTGCTCAGTCACATGACCTCCACCATCCTGAACCACGAGGTGCTGGCACTGCCTGTGTTGCCCAGGAAACATGGCGTGCCACCCATGCGTACCTTCGCTCCATTGGCTGGCACCCTGCCCTGCGACTTCCACCTGCTGAACCTCAGGAGCATCCAAAGCCCGGTAAATGAGAGTCCTGGGAGGAAAAAAAAATGTGTCCGTATTGATTTCACCTGTGAGCAACTGATGAGGACTTGAGTTCATAATGAGGAGGAGAAAATAAAAGTCACATTTTAAGTGTTTGAGATCTTGTGGTTTTATTGTGGGTGTGTTTAGTGGGAGATTTATTTTAATCAACATTTATTTCATATCGTTTAATTTTTTCAGCAGGACGCTCACTCTCCATCTCCTCATACGGCTCTGCTCCTCCACCGACTGGGCTTGGACTGTGGTCTGCAGGCCCAGAACCCTGGTTTCAACTGCTCCACCACACAAGGCCAGGTCAGTGTCCTTAGAAACAAAACTAGTTTACCTAAAAAGAAAATAATGAGCACACACACATAAATATACATAGTGTGTGAATGCATGTAGGTTTGATAAAGGCTATTTTTAGTCTTCTAGAATCTGAGTCCTCTGATCTCTCTTCCTAGCTCTCCATTTCTGGGCTGTTCCGTGGGCTGGATCTCCAGCTCCTGCAGCCCATGTCTCTGTCTCTAATGCACTCTCAGCCTCCGCTCTCCAACGACTCCTCCATCAATCTGGAGCCAATGGAGATCTCCGCCTACAAGCTCAAGCTGTGCTAGAGTGGTGTGTTGCACCAGAAGCGGGCTCTCCGTGTGGACCCTCGGAACCTGTGCTAAAGCAGAGAACCACAGCTGGATGAGCAGAGGACTCTTTCGGAGATCGTTTATCCAGACTTAACGTATCTGAATCAACACGAAGGCGCTAACTATACCCTCAAAATGGGGGGGGGAAACTTGAGGAGGAGAGCGTTCCAGCCAAAGTCATATTTGGTAGCCGGTCCGGGTGCTGAGATAAGAATGTCCATGATTGTTTAAAAAAAAAAAAAATCCGATTATAGTAGGCAGAACACTAATTGATCAACTTCTTTTTATTCCAGCAGTGCCGACCGTTGTTTTCAGCCGTTGTATTGTCCCCCCCCCCCCTCCCTTTTGTCTTTGGCTGGAACCGCTGACCGTTTCACAATCTTTTGATTATTCTATCATCCCTGGAGTTCGTACTGTATGTAAATATCTCAAAAGCTACATTCACACCTGAATCTATACAAAATTGTGGGACTCAGTGCAATATGTGAAGCTTCTCTTTCTGTTTTATTTCTCCATTTGATTTGTTTTCTACTCATAAAGCCTTGGAAGCTAGCTACGCTTGAATCTGTGTCATTGTCGTTTGAGCTCACGCACTTCTTTATTTCTTTAGCTCTACTGTGGACGGTTCTGCCTACGCTCCGCGGCCACATGTGTTTTTTTAGTTTTTTTCTATGAATGTCAATCACCACGCTCGGCCTGCGAAGGCTGTCAGTGCTGTAACAGACGGCGGCATTTACAGCTCTTTCTTTCAGGGCGGCTCGCAACACTTCGCTGACAGCAGAAGACGTCCACGACCCAGCAGCGGTCAGGTCTTCAGACAGCTCCTTCATTGTTTTTGTTTCTTTAATGGGTTATTGCTCAAATCGCATGATGAGAGCTGACTCAGTATATTCGCTTGATATACCTTCTCACAATATTTTCAGGTAAAAGGTACCAGTGCGGGTAGCAACGGGTTCCCGTGGTCAGATTTAGCCAATTTCCCCCATGAAAATGCATTTAGGCCTTATCTCGCTGTAGGAAACCCATCTGTAATGTGTAGCAGAGCCATCTCAGTCGTCCCTTCTGGCTTTTGTCTGTCACCTCGGTTTGCTCGAATCTGACAATTTTGAACATGAAAATGCCGTCTGTCAACCTATTGTGTCGTCTCGTGTCTCGCCTCTCCTATCCTGTCTGTCTGACCCAGGAAAATCTGTACGGTCTCTGATTTAAATTACAGAAAAATATTCTCACTTCTCTGACTTTCAACTCCTCGCCTGATTATCTCTCTGTACGCCCACGTCCATTTACATCAGTCAAACCATCAGCCGTCTATCAGCCTATCAGGAAGATAATTCCTCTCAGGAGGAACTCCGAGTATGGAGTGCCAAACGTCTGTCCGATTGCTTTGGAACAGATTCTGGCGCCCAACGCGGGGCGCGTTTGCTATTCCTGAATGTTCTCCCTTCTGTAATTCGGTCTTGTCTGATTCAAATTCACTGCCACGCTTGTTTTTCCTGTGCATACGCTTTCCGATCTGACAGATAACATGTCTTTGTTAATGTCTTTTATTTCTGTTGTATGTTCTGAGATGGAAAAGACTTTGTTTTCATTTTCTTTCCTAAGAAATTAAAGTGGATTGAAATGCAAAGACATTAAAGTGGACGTTTAATAAAGATCACACATGATAAAAAAAAAAAGTGGTTGTGCACATTTTGAAGTGATATTTTGCATTTGTTTCCCTTTGTTGCCAGAAGCTTAATTGTGCTCTGAATCACAGACAGGGGGCAGTAGGGAGTTGTCTGCCATTTAATGTGGCTTGAGCGGAAGAGAGGCGTGGGGTGTGAAATGTTGAGTACAGTTAACAAAAGCTCACAAGAGATGCTGCTTTTTATATCTTAACATCCTCCATGATAGCCGGGATATCGGGTATTGATTTCCCAGACAGCCTTTGGAGAGAGCTGGAAATACCACCATCTTCTCAGTAAGCTGACAGGTCTACTGAAATCAGACTGGCTTTTTTTTTTTTTTTGTATATATATTTTTTTTAGATGCCCTTTCATGCTCAGTTGAGACCAGATTCGGTTTTCTCCACAGCAGATGGGTTTTTGTGCTAAAAGGGCAACTTGCTCTCTGAGCCCAGGCGTTTGAGAAAGAGGCCATTCTTCTTAATAAGTCTGAGGGCTGAGACGGCAATAAAACTCAATATCGCCGCTGAGGACTTTAATAAAATGAGGGGGGCGCTGATAGAGATCATGTCATTTACGCTCACCCTCATGTTGTTTAAAATCCGTATGATTTCTTTCCCAGATGGAACGCAAAATTAGAAGAATGTCAAAAGCTGCACTTTTCCTATACAATGAAAAGTACAGTAAACCATGGACTGTCAAGCTGTGAAAATGACCAAAAAGCTCCAGAAAGTAGAGGTTCTTGCATGTCTCGTAACCAAACACAATTTTTGAAAATGTGAAAGTGAAAAGGATATTCAAGAGGATTTTTCAGCAACAGACTCAAGGCCCATGATATCTATATAGTGTCTATATCTAACTAATGATATCTATACGGTGTCCGCACAAATGCACGATAATGTTCTTTTATTATAAGTGCGTGCAGTAGATATGCCTTTTAAAGGGCTGTTCACACCAAGAACGATAATTATATATTATCCACGCATGCTGTGGTTTTGTCGTCTGCTGCTTTAAAGCTCTAGATTCTGGATTCTGATTGGCTCTCAATGTTTTCATTCATCATCTGAAAAAAAGAAGAAGAAATATTCCAATGATATAGTTTCTTTGTCACGTTATTACAGTTACACAAATACAATATGGTTTCAGAAGACTTGGAAAACAGTAACACGGAGCAGGTTATAATGCTTTGTTATTTTTGGAGCTTGACAGCTCTTGTATTCATTCTATGAAAAAGAGCAGCGTGAACATTGTTAAAAACATCTTATGTGCTCAATAAGAATTAAAAACACAGAGTTTTAAATAAGTAATTTACTATTAGTACTATTAGTCAAAGACATGCTTACATTAGCGGCTGGATGGCAAATCAATGGGAGTGAGCTGAGCATGGTAGAAATATATTTCCAATATTTCCTTTAGAAGAGCAGTGAAGATGAGAAACATCGTGACATCACTCTCACGAGTAGCTGGACCATCCATATTTCTGTCTTATTGCTCAATTAGTATGTATGTAGCAGCCTCAGTCTCACTTATAATGCCAAGTAGGCAGAAGCTTTCAGCGCAGAATATGAGATCCTGTCCCTCCCAGCTGAGCTAATTACGGAAAGCATTTTAAATGTGCCATTTCCATAAACTAGATCTCTCCTCCCTGAGAGATCTAACTGAGATCTAACTGAAAAACAGTCCGTGTACGTTTTTTTTCTCTGCCTTCATGGAAGCATGAAAAGTTTAGGCCATCCTATAAAGCACACATGAAATATTGATGATCCTCCACTGCACACCTCGTAGCGAAGTGCATAAAGTGTGTGTTATTAATTTAGACTGATGGTGCATGTCTCCGTGTGAATTATGGCAAATTGGCATCAATAAAAAAAACATTTCAACAGATATTCAAGTACTTTTAAATGGCATCAAACATGAATGCAACAGATGTTTGTGATTAAATTTAATGACTGCAGTATTGGCAGCAGCAACACAAATGTTGAATGCTTTAATGTAATGCTGATAGATTTGTTCAAATGAACCATTCTTCTGATGAACGTAAAAGAAGATATTTTGAAGAATATGGGTAACCAAACAGTTGCTGGTCCCCATTGACTTTTATAGTATGGAAAAAAAAAGATTATGGAAGTCAACAGGGTACATCACCTGTTTGGTCAGCGACATTCTTCAAAATATCTTCTTTGGTGTTCAGCAGAAAGAAAGAAATTCATACAGGTTTGGAACAACATGAGGGCAAATTTAAATTTTTGGGTGAACTAGCCCTTTAAGTAGTAAACAGTTAAATATAAATGAGCTATTTACCCAGTTTTGAGTGTATTTTTATTCGTATTAGAGTATTGCATCATGAGCTTAGCAGCATGCTTAGTCAACTCTATTTGAATTAATTATGAGTTTGGATGTCTTTGTCGCTGCTTATAAAAGAGCTCTCCAAATCGGTCATTCATGAGGTTATCGTTCGGTAAACAAGCCGCCTTAGAAGGTAGTATACTAGCTTTCTGGATCAGTTGGATCGTAGGGTTTGTAGTGCAATTGTATTTCTGTACGACTCAAATGTCACATGATTATGAAAGAACCCGGCAAGAGCTCCTCAAATAGGAGTTGAATTCATATCTCAGGGCTGGCACTGACCTTTTGAGAAATATATATATATATATATATATATGACACATTTCCTCTTGAGGCTCCTCTGTGTTAGCGCAGACGAGTTTTGAAGTCAAAATCTGGTGTGAAAATCATTAAAATAACCTCTGGGACAAAGTTTTCTTTTTGTTGAAATAGTAATATTGAAAACCCACTATTAAATATCCACTGAGCCATTTGAGAAAGAACAAGCTAATTACCTCAGGGACAAAACAAACATAAACAATCAAAAAAAAAAAAGTACTGTAAAATAAAGGTCATAAATCATAAATGTGATGTTTTTCACGTTTTTTTTTTTTTGGACCGAAAGCTCCTCATATCAACCAAAGATGGTGCTGTCTCTAGATTGACTGACAGATAAGATCTCTGCACATAGAGCTGTTTCAGTTCAGCATTTCGATCGTTTGTCTGTGATTCCCACTGTTCTGAATCCGTGCCGGAGGCTCTTAGCAGGCAGAGGGTTGTGTGTGTTATCTAATTCCATGATGTTATGGTTCACTCTGCTGATGTTGTTGCAACATTTCTATTGCAACAGAAGTTATGCACAGTTAAATCATCCCTGATCGAATCAGCGGAAACGTCCCGGAGCTGCGTTTGACTAGCAGAGAGAAGAGAGAACAGAGAGAGCAGAACAGGACTTTATCGCACAAAGGATGCCAATGGAGTAATGGACGTTACAGAAAGTGCAAGAAGTGTTGTGCATAAAACAGTCCGAACTTTTAATAAAAAGTTGACTGGAACAAATTACAGCCCTTTTCGTGTTACAAAATCTGCTCAAAGTTTACTCAAACCCTGCACACTCACAGCAAACACATCTACGCGCCGTGGCACGCAAACAAACACACACCCACTGATGTTATTGATCCTCTTTAGTGGTTCAAATCTCAGGGCAATAGAGCCAGACCAATAGGACAGATAAAAGTGAAAATAAAGGGAATCATTCAGCGAAGTGGAGATGTCCCGGGTTTAATGACATTCGGGTCAAACCACAACTGCAACATTATAGCTCATATATAGCGTTCTCTCTCTCGCTCACACACACACAAACATCTCGCAGTGGATCTATAAGTCTAAGTAGTGCAGACTAGTTCTGTATCCCAGTACGAGGAAGACAGATGTACAAAAAATGCCCAACGTGGGGCGTTAAAGGGCACTCTGAGTCCGTATAAAGGCAGTCTTTTCGCTGTGATACTCCAGCTCTTCGCTGTCTGACTCAGAGTTCATCGCTGTATCCTCGTCCCCCCACACAGTGGGGATTCCCCGGTACGACACTTTTCCCCGGCTGAGTCCAAACCCAAAGCCGACTCGTATCCCCCCTCCGCTTGTGTCCATCACCGGCAGTTTGGTCCTCCGACAGAACGGGGCGCTGGCTGCTCCGGAGTGCAACTGCAGCAGCACGAAAACGGCTGCGAAAGTGGCCAGGATGAAGGCACAGCTGAGCACTGCCACCAGCGCCGGCAGTCTCGAGGACAGCCCAGGTTCACGCAAGGATTCCTCCGAGCTCGGACCCACCTCGTGCTGGAGCACAGGAATGCTGGGGGATTTCCGCTGCACCTGGTTCTGGTGCAAGCAAGAAGTGACCGTTAAGTGACTGTGGGCGGGACAGGAAAGACACTCGTTCTCCCCAGACCCGAAGCACGTCAGACAGGCCGGGTGGCAGGGCAGGCACGCTTGTACGGTGGAGTGCTCTACCCAGTTGTCCAGCGACAAGTTAAGCACCTGCAGCCCAGAGCTGAAGCCGGGAGGACAGGACTTCACACAGCCTTGCAAGAAAAGCGAGAAACCCGTGCTGCATTCTGGAAAACAGAGATCAGAAGAACGCTTAATCGCAGATGTTACGAATCTGTACACATATTGTACTTCTGTAATGTGACACTTTTGTGAGAAACAAAAAGGATTGTGGGCTACGATATTGGTTAATATTATTTCCCCCCCACTCATGCAGCCTTGGTTTATGTCAGCAGAAGAGAAATGGTTGTTTCAGAGGTTGTGATGAAAGTGAATAAGGAAATAAACATTTTGGTAACACTTCACATTAGTTACCATTAGTTAATGCAATAGGTATCATTCACTTTTTTGTTTGTTTGTTAATAATTTAGGCCATGCCAGCTACACCAGCCATATTCATAGCAAGAGTGAAAACACACACACACACACACACGTTTGTATATGTAGAAATAAACATCAATGCTATACAATGTATGAAAAATGGAGTGTTCACTGTTAATTCATGTTAAATATTGTGCTATGCAATTTTAACACCACACAGAGATCTGAAATGAGTCAGAAATGTTTCCTGGTCAAAACAATGAAGCAGAAATTTAAAACGAATTTACTTTGCACCCTTTAGTATTATGATTTGTTGCCACTAAATACGACACAGTAAGTACATACTACGGTCTGCAAACTTTCAATACATTAGCTAAACATTCACGTCAGTATTTGCACTTGTTTTTGGAATAAGACCAGGTAGGCTACATTTATTTTAAGTCAATAGGGTCAATTTATGCTGATTTTCCTAATAGGACAAATTATTGACCTTGTAAAATTCAGTAGTACCTGCAGTCACAGTGAGAACACCTTATGAAAAATGAGTAAAATAAAGTTTTAGCAAAGTTTGTCCTTGAGCACTCTGCAGGCACAATATGAGGCCATGATGGAGAAATCCATCAAGTCTCCACAGCAACTTTAAATAATACAATATTCGTTTAACAAAATTAAGGTTTGTTTACTGCCCTCTGAAGGAGTGTACGACTTCTTTAATAATGCACAGCTCTCTGGCATCACTCTGAAGTGCAATATTTATACTCATAAACAAATATTAATATTCATAAGCACAATGGGTAGTCATACTGAGACATATGAAATTTTTTTTAATTCCCTTGTTTTGCCAAGGGAATTGCTGTGTTTGTGTGTAAATATTTCCTTCTGGTCATGAATGTCTTGTCTTCACCTATAAAAGCTTGTCTATTAAGGGTTGTGTATGTTTATTTGAATGCCATTTGGTCCAGGGCATGTGTCTTACCAATGCAGATCTGCTGGGTGTCAAAGGTTTTGCAGCTGTTGTTTGAAGGCCGGGTGTAATCGGAAATGGACGGATCTGTTGCACTAGAGCCGGTGCCATATAAGATGAGTGTGAACTGAGAAAGAACACCTGTGGAAAAGACCTTGAACTTTAAAGAAGCTGTGACCGTCAACAAAAACCCATCATTTTCTTAATCAGTGTTTTTTTTTGGTCTCGTTTTGCAGTAAAAGTACTTAAACTTCCTTGAAATGAGATAAATATACTTTCAGAGGCAATTTATGTAAGATTCAGAGAATCTATCTTGAAATTAATTTTGAAGTAAAAAAACAAGACAAAAATACTGATTATAAAAAAGCTTATTGCAGTACCATAGTCATTAAGTCCAGCCACATTCTCGATCTCCAGGGTCCATTCTCCCCGAGGGTCCTCATCCCAGGAGTGGGTGGTCATGAACGCCCAGTCGTTGAAGCCTTCGGCTGAGTTATCCTGAGGCCTGAAGACAAACAGAAGAGAAAGACGATCTCTATGTGTGTGCAAGTCTATCTGAGATGTGTCAATAAGATGAATTGAGTGTGTATTTACAATACAAATAATTATGTTTCATGAAGATAATGGTGTGAATTGTGTTTGTATGTGGCCAGAAAAGTGTGTAAATGTGTTTTCTTGGGCATCACTTTTTTTTTTTTTTGAGCTGATGAGTTGATTTAGAGTCTTTTATTCCGCAAGGATGTATTAAATTCATAAAAAAGTAAAGACATTTATGTTACAAAATATTTCTATTTAAACAATCCTGTTTTTAAAACAGAAAACAACAATTTTAAAACAGTTTCAACAATTAAAAATGTTCTTGAGAATCAATTATCAGCAAATTAGAGTGATTTTTTTAAGGATCATGTGACACTGAAGACTGAAGTAATGCTAAAAATTCAGCACAATTAAATTACATTAAAAAAAGGATACAATATTACTGTTTTAATGTATTTATGATCAAATAAATGCAGCCTTAGTGATGAACATAAAAGACTTCTTTCAAAAACAAACTAATAGCGTGTCTGAGTGTGTTTACCGTGGAGCCAGTAGCGTGGAACGAGTTCCCAGTGGGCTGATGAGGTGAACAGCCAGGTTTCCTCTGTGGTTATAGGAGAGGGTGAGTCTGGCCTGCACGTGCTCCAAAGAGCTCACAAAGTCCGGCTGCCCAGAGCAGGCCTCTACACTTCTGCTAAAGATCAGGTGGTTTCTTATGTCCCTACAACACAGAAGAATCTGAAATTATACTCCACTCTCACAAGCAACTGTATAATGAGTATAATGTAATATAATCTAGTTTGCCTGTCCTTAAAAGGTGACCTCTGTCTCCCCAGGTAGCAAGCATTAGTGGGCATTACCTATCTGGTGTATTGATGTATTGCCTGTGCTGCATGAGGTGTTTGACTGTCATTACCTGGGCTCGGTCAGCATATTAATGACACATTTGTGCTGCGGCCCAATGCTGGTCCAGTTCTGGGCCAGAGCGACCATGGCACTTGCATCCAGCAGACCGTAGCCATAAGAATGGCTCACTGCCACATAGACAGAGACAGAGAGATGGAAAAAGTAACAAGGTCAGACATGTCCGATGAATAAATAAATAAATTGATTGGTCACGTGAATTGTCATTTACCTAATCGGCCCACGCCATTGGTCCTCCAGTCGTTGGTTATTAGGTGGGCAGGACGTGAGGTTCTAACTACGAGATGCTGCATGTCTCTCCAGGTCAGGTTCATGCTGGATGTCGTACAAAAAAAATCAAAAGCGATATGAGCATTACACGGCAGCAGGGCCACAGATTTATTTTTAGATTCAAAAGATAATTTGCACATAATTATCCCTCTTGGATGTGACAGGATGTCTTTTTGAAAGACACATAACTAAAGCTTTTCTTTTACCCGAGGCACAGAAAATTGCAAATGGAAATATTCCGTCCTGGGGGCCATGCATCATTTTGCAATTAAACAGCAGACGAGACCTTTATCTCCCCCAACTAAAGACACAAAATTGAATTCCCTGAAAATGCAGCAAAATATCAGATTCAATTTATAACTGTTTTTCCTTGGTTCACGACTCCAGCTTATTCGTTTTGTCGGTTGTAGCTCTACATGGTGGAAACACGCGGCTTTGGGACTCGTGCCCCCCACGGTCAAGGTTGAAAAGCCCTGTTATTTCTCAACAGGGTATTTCTGGGCAAAAATACCTGCATGAAAAGCCATTTCCACCCAAATGAAATGGATTTAGTGTAAAGATGAAAGGGAACAGTATAAAAAAAACATCCTGCTCTGGCATCCGTATAGTTTTCAGGGTGATTTATGAAGAAGGTGATCCAATTCATGAGCTTTCAATATTTTTGACCTCACAATAAATGACTTAGGTCAATTCTTGGGTAAATTTGACTTGGGTAAATTCATGTCACACGCACAATTTATAAACCAAAAGACACAGCACAGATGCAGTGATTTACATTCAGTGATTAATAGATGTAAGACTACTGAAATTCTCATGTTGTACATAGAAGGACTTGCACAGATATCGAACAGATACCCCTTTTGTATGGATGAAGTGCCAGTGCTGGAAAACATGAAAGAGCCTTTAAACATACTGGACTCAAACCAGGAATCAGAAAATTAATGGAAAGGGGGAAGAATGTCCTCACCGCTCAAAGGTTTCATAAACAACAACAATACGGATAGACTTATGCAAAGCAGCCCTAAATCACTCCGATAATAAACAGTAAATTACATTAGAAGCTTTGAGACGCGTATTCATTTGGCAGACACCCCAATCCTGCTTTGTGTCTCTTTATATATATATAAAACAAATACATTTGAAAAGGCTGGGGTCAGCAAGATTTTTTTTAAAGAAATTAATATTTTATTCAGCAAGGATGCATTAAATTGATCAAAAATGACAGCAAGACATTTGAAATGAATGTTGCAAAAGATTTCTATTTTAAATAAATTATGTTCTCTTAAACTTTCTATTCATTAAAAAAATCCTGAAAAACAATTATTCATGGTTTCCACAAAAATATTAAGCAGCACAAATGTCCTCAACACTGAATGAATTTCTTCAGCAAATTAGCATATTAGAATGATTTCTGAAGGATCATGTGACACTGAAGGACTGGTGTAATTATGCTTAAAATCATGGCCAGTGTTTCGTTTTATGCAGTGCTCTGTTGGGGATGTAGTATCACAGTAGATGATAAAAATAGGATTAATAAATTGATTAGAAAGGCTGGATCGGTTATTGGCCTTAATCCTGATTCACTTGAGGTTACTGTGGAGAAGAGAACAAGGGCAAAATTTAAAATAATTATGTGTTACAAAGGTCATCCACTACATTGTATTTTTAGTGGACTTAAAAGTTCATTTAGTGGAAGATTAGTAATGCCTCGGTGTTCTATAGAGCGTTTTAGAAGGTCTTTTACTCCGAATGCAGTTAGGTTTTTCAATGAAGTTGTGTAATTTTTTGTATGTATTGATTGCTGTTGTTTTTTAATGTTTATTTGTCTATGTGTGATGTCTGTAATGTGCAATGGTGGCGAACGAGTTTCCCCTTACAGGGATTAATAAAGTTTTTCTAATCTTCTAATCTAAAATAATTTGCTATCGCAGGAATGCATAATATAAATATATATATACAAATCTTAATATTATTTCACAATATTGTCTTTTTACTGTATTTATTTATTTATGCAGACTTGGTGGGTATAAGAGACTTCTTTCAAAAATAAAAAAGTCTTACTGACCCCAAAATATTCATGTATACACACATTTTACATTTTACATAATATAGTTTTTTTATGTTTGTTATATTACAAATTAAAATGCAAAATTACCTCTGAGACAGGTTCAAAGATCCCCTGGCCAAGCGCTGGCTCAGGCACAAGCACAAATTTCAGTGGAAAGTGAGTATGACTGCCTTTCTTACACACAGACTACCTTTCTTTCAAAAGTCAACTACAGCGCGACATCACAAAGACTTCTGCCCAATGAAAAGAGCAGAGTTGTGACAGAAAGAGAATAGAAATCTAGGACCTTAGAAAACATTTCTCCAAAAACGTCCCTCTCTCTTTCGTTGTGGGGCAAGCACATTTAAAGCTAGCACCAGCGGGGTTTAAAGCCCTGAACAGCAGGGGGCGAACTCACACATAAACAAACACTGTGTACGAACTAGGAGCCTAGAGACTCCACCACACACAAACAAGACAAAGAAACCCGACGCTTGTGTGAGACGTGAATTCCATGTCTTATTAGCGCCTCACAGCATACAGGATTAAATACTCTGCAGGATCTTTTAATTGAGCATGATGACTTGATGCTGTATAGGGGCCTTGGGGTCAATCGGCCCTGAACGAGGAGTGAAGATTGGCAGCCATCACACGTCTCTTTCCATCTCTCCTTCTTTATTTTGGATGAGCAATGTCAAGGCAATGTCAGAGTGTGTCAGAAGGCTGAAGATGATGTGCATGGGGTAATGAAGTCTAACCGATGAGGGGGAATGATGGACAGGAGTGGGTAGAACATGTGTGCGTATGTCTGTCCGTAGAGACAGGTGTCATTGTTGTCATCACTCACTTGGCCTCCAGAGCGAGAGCGATGATTCCAGCGGCCAGGGGAGCCGAGGCGGACGTGCCCGTGTGCGAATCTGTGCACTTCTTCCTAAGGTCCGTCGTCACCTGTACAAACAAAGTTAGATGGAAAGGTCAGACGTGTTATTGGCCAGTTATCAGAAAGGACATAGGTTGTAGCTATATATGAGGTGTTGGTGTGGGCGTCTGTCAGCCAGAGGCGCCTGCAAAGTGCCTGACAACAATGTAAGTCCAAGAGGGAAGGAAAAACCTCATTCACTGCAGCTTCAGTGATGAGATGTGTGACAGCTTGAGATACTTAATAAGCTGGCACCTCGCACCTGAGGGTTTGGGGTTTTAATCATGCCGTAGGAGACATGGGGACATGTGTGATTGACAACGGTCAGGATGAGAGGGAGTCCAGCCCCAGGCTACAGAACCATCAGAGCATACACAGGTGAGTACCTGCCAGACACCCACACATACTCGTTCTTTATCATTGTTTTATTTGTCTCTGTCCCTTTCAGTCTGATTTAAACATGTACAGACACAGGCACATAAAATCCCACCCCACTGCTGTCGGCAAGATTGCGTCCATTTTTAAATTGAATCTGTTATTGCCTTTGTTATCCTAATGGAAACAGGGGTCTCAGAAGAGGGAGAGAGGGAGTTATCGCAGTCAAACATACTGGGACAGCCTTGACATCAAGCAAACAAACACTCTAAAGCCACCCGAAACATCTCAGATGAGCTTCAGTGAGCTGGCAGAGATAGGCCTGCCTGGAGAGTCTGAAATCACTTTCACAGGAATGAGCATATCAGAGATTCAAACAGAGTTCGGATAACTACCCACAGCACAAGAAATCATATTTTCCCCTCAATGTGAGTTTGAATTGAACTGAATTAAATTGGTCAAAAAGACCCAAGTTCACACGTTATCAGTTTGAATATCCAATATTTATTTTGCTAGCTATATAAAATTAAGGAACATAAAAAAAAAAATTGCAGTTATTTTTTATTTATTTGTCCATTAAAAAGATCTAAAATGTGTCATATTTTGAGTTAGTTCTTTTGATCAGATCTTTCAATCAATGCCATAAACAGATCATTCCAATTACAATGAACAAAATTCACAAATTATGAATCACTGAACCAAGTCTTTGAATTAATGATTCAACCGCATCATTCAAATTCCAGTGAACGAATCATTCAACCAAATAATTCTGAATAATTCATTAATCAGATTTTTAAATTACTGACTCAACTGGTTCATACTAATTTAATTGAACAAATCATTCATAAATCATGAATCGGTGTTTCATATCTTTGAATTAAAGTCTTAACTAGATCATTCCAAATTCAGTGAACAAATCAATAATTAATCAATTAATCAACCAAGTAACTAAAAATATCAGTTGATTCAAATGAACAGCGCACAAATGTAAGAACCAAGAAAAGCTAGGGGAATTTTTCAGTGAATAACAACTTGTCTATCGGTCAGTTCCTCACACAACTGCTATTTTATGACTTGAAAGACTTACAAAAAACAAACAAAGACTATTTTATGACAGAAGACGTAAAATATTAAACAAGCTATATGGAGCACTTTTATGGTGCCTTTATCGATATTGACATCCCCAGTCCTCATACACTTTTATTATATAGAAAAGAGTGACTAGGTAATTCTTCAAAACAACACGAGTTTGAGTATTTGACAGATTATTCTGAAAAGACTTCTAAATTTAGCAGAAAACACTTCCACAGGTCAAACCAATAGCAAAAATGCTCAAGATGATCCAAAGGCAAAGACCATCAAGATGACTTTTGGAACTTCTTTTTATAGGCGTCTTTTGGCCTAATTAACGTGCTCTAATTAAAAAGCCTACTCAGACACTCTCAAATACAGCTTATGCAGATAAAACAACGGTATGTAACTGAAAACGAGAACAAAACTTGCAAATAAGATCCAAAGATTCTGCAATGCAGCATATTTGGTATTCAAAAATTGCTGTCTCTGTCTTTCGCTTTTTCACTTGGTCTAATTTCTCTGCTCTTTCTCTCTTTGCTTTTTCAGACACCCTTTTCTCATTTCCATTCTTGGAGGACACGCTGGGGACAGAAAAGCAGATGTGTACGGCATGCAGCAGCAGCAGCACCTGTGATGGGGAAGTTTTCAGACGCTACTCTAAAGTGATTTTTTTGCCTCCTTAGGGCACGGTATTCTTGAGCTCTTTTTCATATAGCCCACAGGAAATCACAGCAGCAGATGTGGAAATCATTTCACCGCCTGACACTTCATCTCCACCGCACGCTGAACAGGGCGGCACTCCATCACTCACTTTCCCCATGTACAGTCGTGATGTGGCCATTTAAACCATGTGGAAAATTTGGCACACACAAGCTGTTTGCTCTGACATTTACAGTTCTGCTGACAACTGAGAATGGCAGTATTTGTGTGAAGAAATGAAGGTTTGTCTGTGTGCTGTTAACGTGTAAATGCTGCAATGCTGAAATTATTCTATATATGGTGCCTTTAGTGAGACGTGGTTGTAGCAAAGTGTATGTGCTTCACATGATCCTTCAGAACCAGCAGCCATATCACCCTGTAGCCCAAGACCAATTGCCCACTGAAGCTAAGCAGGGTTGAGCCTGGTCAGTACCTGAATGGGAGACCTTCTAGGAAAACCAGGTTGCTGCTGGAAGAGGTGTTCGTGAGGCCAGGAGGGGGTGCTCACCTTGTGGTCTGTGTGGGTCCTATTGCCCCAGTATAGGGATGGGGACACTATACTGTAATACGCACCGTCCTTCGGTTGAGATATTAAACCGAGATCCTGACTCTCTGTGCCTGTGGTCATAAAAAAATCCCAAGGCAAAGAGTAGGGGTGAGACCCTGTGGAGTCCTGGACAAAAAGTCCCTCTATTGGCCTTTATCAATCATGGCCTCCAAATAATAATCCCCATGCTTTCAGTTGGCTCTATCACTCTCTCTCCTCTCCACCTATCTGGTGAGTGCACTGGCGCCGTTGTTCTGTGGCTGCCGTCGCAACATCCAAGTGGATGCTGCACACTGGTAGTGGTTTAGGGGAGACCCCCCCCTGATATGATTGTAAAGCACTTTGGGTGTACAACAGTACATAGCAAAGCGCTATATAAATGCCTAATTTCTCATTTCAGAAATCAATCATTTGCAGCACAAGAAATATTTCTTATTATCAGTATTGAAAGCAGTTGTGCTGCTTAATGTTTTTGTGGAAATCATGTTTTTTTTTCAAGATTCTTTGATAAACAGAAAGCTCACAAGAATAGCGTTTATTTGAATATTACATTATATATTTGTTTTATAAACTGAAAAATTGCCAAGTTCATGCTTAAAACACAATAACTATTAAATTATAAATACTCATAATATTTATACATATATATATATATATATATATATATATAATAATAGAAGATTTTCTGTGAGAAGATGCATTTCTGTTTCTGTATGAAAATACAAAGAAAATTTTGTTTATTATATGACTCTAGTCTACTGTGTGACTACAAAGATTTGTTTGCACATATGAACAATGAGTGTTAAATACATACAATCTGTTTCTCGTTGAGGTTTCCGCTGCTGTAGGTGGTGGCAAGAGTTGAGGAACAGGCCTCGCTGTACCACGGCACATTGCCATACTGCGTGGTGCTGCTGATGGAGAGCGTGTAGATACTGTTGGTGTATCCATCACAGTTGCAGCTGTCCCGCTCTCGCCCACCGTTACCCGATGCCCACATGAAGATGGAGCCCAGCCCGCCTCGACCCTAAAACAGATGCACTCAACCTGGTCATTCACTCTTTCCAATGTATAGTTGTGAAATATTATAATTTATGCAAATCTAGCAACGCTGAAATTACTCCATATGCTGGTTTGCTGCTAAAGGAAACATTTCTTAAACGTCTTTACTGTCACTCATCAATTTAATGTGGCCTTGCTGAATAAAAGTATTAATTTCTTTACAAAAATATCTTTCTGACCCCAAACTTTTGAACAGTAGCGTAAATAGAGACAGACACCTGCTGTCTAAATGTATTATAATCTCATCCCACAGTCTGTTCACATAATTGGCACGCGGCAACTGAAAACTGCCAGTTCCAATCTGATTGGTCGGCCTTTTGAGACTTGGTGCACAGGTTTGTACCGCCTGGAAAACAAACTGCAGTATACAGTTGCTGGGCTGATAGAAAACATTCTAAGGTAGAAATAATCACAGGATTTGCGAGGTCTGTGGCATCAAATCTTTAAAAAAATGTAAGTGGGCGATTCTTGGCCATAATAAGCTGCTGATAGTTTTTATGCAAATCAAATGTCTGGCTATGTGAGACAAATGTATTTATGAATCAAACATCTGTGTAGTGTCCATTAATGTCTGTGCGTACAGGCCTCATCTCTATTACAATAGCCCACAAAAATCCAATTGAACGAGCCAATTATGGCTGTCATGATTAATTTAAAACCAATACTGTGACCTCTGAAATCTGCTGTATTTAATGCTTTAGTAATTTTGGCTGGACAGCTGACAAAGCTCCACTTTTCTTTTCCCATATATTAATCTCCTCTCTCGCTGCAGTCAAGCACGTCGGCAGAATTTGATTAAAGTTTCTGTTCTATCTTCTGCAGTCCATATGGGTAATGTTTACAGCTGACTGACTCAGGATTATTGTGGCAATAAATGGGTTGTTTGTTTGTTTGTTTGAGATGCCGCAATTTGGTTGAAAATATTCAGAGGCACAATTCTAAGAATGAAAAAATTGGGGATAAAAAAAACGGTAGCGCAGAGAAATAAAAAGCGAGTCACTGCGCTGAGGCAGATGTTTATATGCTGCGTAATTTTAGTAAATTACTAGAGGGGGAAATCAGTTTTAAACACCACCAAAATTAACAGCAGTCAAACTCATTCTGCGCGGCTGTTTCATAGTGCCATTATTCTCACAGACGAAACAAAAGATAAAATCTTTTTGTAGCGCTCTGACAAAAGCTTGTCTGTGATTACCAAGGACACGTTCGGGATGAAACAGAAGCGGCACTCGCAGCGGGCAGCCGTCCTAAAAAGGTCAGATCCTTTGCCTGTCAAACACGACACGCTCTATTCTCGCTGCATCGAATCTCATCATTTCTGCAGAGCGAGACAAAGGCAGGTGGTTTGGATTTAATTCCATTTAATATATTTTACCAAATTACTTCGAAGATAACGCAAGCTGTTAGAATGCGTCAACACTCACGAGGTGAAGATGTGCGAATTTTCATTAATGCTGCCGTGAAATTCTGCCTAAAGAGATTCTGAGCATATGCTTTACAACACTTGATAGCACAAGGTTTATAAAAGGTAGTGGAATAAACATAATATTGTAATGAACAAACAAGATCTAGACTTACACATCTGGCTCAAGTATCTCTTTCAATTGTTTTGTTTTTTCACTTGTTTTATCATCTCCCGGGCAAAAATCACAAGTCCGATTGCATAGAAAAGTAATAGCGCTCAGTAATAGCCTCTTCTCTGTAAGCTGCACGATTTGAGGCATCATTCCTGTCGGTAGCACAAATGGTGCGTGATTCGCTGAAATTTAGGGGTTTGTTTATATCCATTCTCGCATATTACACTACAGTTCAAAAGTTTGGGGTCTGAAATACTTCTTTTGAAAGATGTTAATACTTTTTATAGCAAAGACATATTAAATTGATCAAAAGTGACAGTAAAGACATTACAAAAAAATCTATTTCAAATAAACACTGTTCTTTTGAACTTTCTATTCATTAAAAATCCTGCAAAAATGTATCACAATTTCTACAAAATTATTAAACTGCACATTTTCAACATTGATAATAATGAGAAATGATTCTTGAGCATCAAATCAGCATATTAGAATGATTTCACAGGAATAAATTACATTCTACAATATATTAAAATAGAAAACTTTTTTGAAATTGTAATAGTATTTCACAATAATACCATTTTACTGTATTTTTAATAAGAGACTTCTTTTAGAAACATTTGACAGTCTTAACGACCCACAAATGGGAGTGTATGAGCAACATTAACAGTAGTGTTTGCCTTATAAAACTCTACAAAACAGTAGAAAAATTAAAAAAAAAAAGCCATCTTGTTTTATCATGGATAAAACAAATTGATTTTCATATTCATATTCATAGTGCAACGTTGTGTATGCTGAAATTCTATCAAAGTATAAAGTCACAAGGGATAATGGTATGTGTGGCACACAAGAAAGAATTAACATATCAAAAACGAAAACAGAAAACAAATGCTCATCTCCTGCCAAGATCACAGAAACCTCCCTAAATAAAGTTTTCTCTATAACCGTGTGTTTGTGTTTCTACAATCCTTCTCAATTCTCTCTCTGTAAAAGCATTTAAACAAGCGATGACATCTTCAACAGCTCACCCCGTCCAGCCCAGTTCCTCTGTCGGCGGTGGTGATCGAAGCCTATGGCAGCTGTGACACATTTAACGGATCTAAAATCTGCTTGGATGACCTGACATGAGCATTCATGCTGACACTGACTTGAGGCGACACTGCGAATGAAAGTCATTCATTTTCAATGAGATTTGGTGATTTCTAGTGACATGAGTGATTTGTATGTGTGTCTAGTGACTCAACAAAATTGAGAAAAGTTTAAATTTATGCAAATTAGCATCAATGTGTTTCCTATCAGATAGTTGACAGGACTTGTTTCTGCCCACATGCAGATATGAAAAAAGAAAAAATAGAGACAGAAAATTTCAGCATTTATAACGCATTACGCACTGATATACAAACGCTTTTTAGCAGGAAGGAATTATTGTAAAAATTAAATGAAATCTTTCTGTTATCGGCAATAAATCAGATTTTCAAAAGCTATGGCCAGTTACGCCATCCGCCAACAATGATAAGGCTTCCAGTGGCAGAAACGCCAACTAGCAACCAACAGTACTATGACCAGGTGACCTCCAGTGGTAAAATCTGACCTCGGTGACCCCCTGCAGGAAAGCTTCTTTGGCCAGTTTGGCAGGGCCATCCACTGTCTTCCCATCATCCTCTGGGCCCCAGCTGGCACTGTAAATGTGGATGTGCTGGGAGTTCAAGCTCAGAGACTGAGCCTCCACAACATCTGTTACCTCTCCGTCCAACATCCGCACACCTGCATGCAGAACAGAGGCGGACAGAAAGCACGTTAATGTAGAAACCAGAGAGAACGGAAAAATGGGTTTTGTAAAAATGTACTGTCTGTAAATGTGAGGGATATTTGGAAAAGAAAGTGAAAAGCAAATTTGAAAAGGAAGTTGCACAAGTTTCCAGCACAAATTTTTTTTATTGGCACTGAAAGTGAACAATATAAAGACAAAACCACAGCCGACCAGAAAATTTGGGGATTTGACTGAGGTTTTTAAACTTTCTGATGCCAAGGACCCACAAATATTATGATTCACTTGTGATAAACCCCTTAAAAAAAAAAAAAAAAAAAAAAAATTATATATAGAAATAAATAAATATTGTGAGAAAAAATGAATAAAACAAATTGAAATATTAAAATGAATAAAAATTAAAATAAGTGTTATATTATAAAAATCAATTCATTGCAAAATGTTAATTAAGTTAAAATATTTTTTTTTACATTTAATTTTCAAAAGTCTGACTTTAGTCTGAGATTAATTGCTTGTTGCAGTGTCGTGTCCTGCTAGAACATGATGTAAGATGGGAGAGAGCATCTAATTAATAAGAATGATTCTGTGGCTATTTATTTGATTAATAATAATCCTAGCAACAGGATTCAGACACTTCACGCACCCCCACACACGGCCCAGCGGCCAATTAGAGATCAGCAACATCTGCTCTCTTTACACACACACACACACACACACACACACACACACACACACACACACACACACACACACACACACACACACACACACACACACACACACACACACACACACACACACACACACACACACTTACTTACTCTCTTATTACAAAGATACACACACAAGAACACAGAAATTACATGCAGGCTCAGGCAATACCCTTTACCGTAATCACCCTCATCTAGATGGAAAAATATTTTCCAACAAAGACTATTAAAACAAGAGATATGGAATTTGTGTGTGCCTGCAGCGATGTCTGGCGCTCAATGTGACCAGAATATTTCAAAGATATTTCACCTTAATAGATGTGTTTTATAATTGAAAGATAAAGCGTTTCAGATTAGTCCAGAGAAGCGTGATGACAGATGCACAAAGGGCAGGAAATGAGAGAGTGCTTGGATAGTTATAATGCATGACCTCTTTGATTGATCCCATTACCATATGCAAAAGTCTAACCGCCAATCATTCGGACTCTTCACTCACCTCCAATTTTGGCATTGTAGGCCACACCCACTCCACAGACACCATTGTTTGCTGCGGCCGCCACCTCCCCGGCACAACGTGTCCCGTGTCTAGAGAGACAAAGAGAGTTTGCACTAGTGAACAGTGTGGCATTGGCAAGGTTCACATCCAGTTCACATTCAGTTCAACTCGATTCAAATTCAGTCCACGTTTGTACAGACAAATTCTTGGGGCGCTGTCATCGAAACGGAGAGGCAGCTCTCAGTGCACCCAAATACAGATGCATTATCTTTATCCTTTAATTAAAATCTAATTAGATCCTTGCAGGCGACATCAACGACAATAAATAAATAAATGGCTGATTATGATTGTCACTTGTGTGTCTGATCGTCCCTACAGTACAGCAGACAAATCTCAGCAGCTCTGTGTCATGGTGGGGATGAACTTCACTGTTTAAAGAAATAGCAGCTGGCTTTGGGTTTTGTATGTGCACTGCAAGAGCTATTCTCTCCATTCATCTGTGTCCTATTGGAGCTCATTGTTTCCTCGAGACAAAGCAGAGAAGAGGACGATAGGGACCCCAGAGTAGGACTGGAGAGCCTATGAGACTGCAGATGTTTTTGAAACGGCAACATCTCTTTACTAAAGCCTTCACTACATTTGCCATTTTACACAAAAGCACTCAAGAACAAGACATAAACACGACACAAAAGAATACGCTTCATACTCTTGGCCACTAAGCACTCAGCCATTGTTGCTATAAAAACACACAAAAAGAAATGCAGCAAATGTAAAAATAAATTACAAAATTACATTTATTCATATTTATCATAGATAATGATATTTTGGTATTTCTTAAAACAAAGCATGTAAAATGCCAAAGGGAACATCCAGGAAATTTTTTAGTGATAATGCAAACAAATCATTGAACCATTAAGTCAAATCACTGTCTCATTATACTCACATGTCATGAACACAAGGAGCAGGTACAAAAATGGGTGGTTTCTTTAAGTGTGTAAAGCTCAGGTGGGCAATAATAGCTTCTAATTAGGGCACTGGACGTATTGCATTTCATCAAATCAATAATTGCTGAGGATGGAGGTGTCCATATGCAGGTTGTTAAGATCTGTTTCTGATTACTGAGCAAATACATGACATGAAAACACTCTCAGCCTTCCACAAAACCTGCTGTGTACAAGTAATTGAAAACGAACTGTAATTGTGTCTGAATGTATTCTCCGGGGCATGAGGAATTACAGTATATACCTTCAGGGTGAAGTCCTTTATCATATAGAGACGGAAACGAGTCATTCGGATACATCCATCAGGATCTATCTCTCTCAAACTGTGAATGAGATCAAAACTATTTTATGCCAACAAGCATGTTAGCTGGTTAACCTGCCTAGCAGGCAGTTAAATATGTCCCTTTCCTCACAATAAATATAATCCAGACACATTTATCCATGCTCATATGAAGGGCAACAGCCCTGTATTTCAACAACAAATACCTTCCGTGCTGAGGGTGTAAAGCCTTCATTGCAATAATCATCATTTTCTACCTTTTGTCTTGTGTGCGGTGACAGTTATCATGATGAATAGTTGATAGCAGGGAGCACCTCATGAATAAACAATACAGTTTTTATAGCAGCTTGTTTAGGAGGTTGTTTGCAGCTATAATGTGTTGCATAAGGGAACAGTAAAATAAATTTTATGCACACCTTTTATATTATATGTTACTCCATTTTGAGGAAGGCTTAGAATGGCCAACTAGTCAGGTAGAAGCAAGGTAAACTAGAGTGTTCAGTACACTCTGTGCTAACTTTAACTGTTAATGTGTGGTTACATTAGTGTAATGACAACGATGTACGAAGCACACCTCACACAGAAGTCACTTTCAAACCAAGCAACTTTCTGTTGGTCAAAATGGTGAATTCGCATTACCAACTGACCCGGATGCAAATTCTGTGTTGGGAAATCTTTGGTTACACTTAATTTCGAGTCTACTTTAGACTGGATGCCAGCCGAACTTAGTCCCGGCCACAACATTTGAAGTCGGGAAGTTCGGTCTGAACTTGATCCGTTGTGGAGCAACTATGCTCGAACCAGAGCTGTTCGGACCAATCAAATTGTCAGGGCGGGCTTTATACGATGATGGACAGATGATCAACAGTAACGTAATCATCCACGTCACCAAAGAGTGCTTGGGTTGAATTAGTTTACAACAAAGATGGCTGGCGCTACAGAATTGAGATGTGAAGATTCCGCCATTGCGTCTGTTATAGAAGATATCGACAGCGCATTCATTTTAAAAGAGGAACAGAGAACCACGATCAAGGCATTTGTCGATCGGAAAGATGAATGAACAACATACGTCACTTACTCTGTTGCTCTGATTGGTTGTAGGTCTATCCAATTGAGTGCAGAGGCATTTTCTTTCCTGGTTCGGTTGAAACACGCCCCATAATCACAGCCCAATGGAGCAGTATCAGACTCATATTCTGACTAGAATCTGAGTATGACGACGTCAGGCTAGACATTCTACTAACTATAAGTAACTTTGCAATTACTTGTCAACTAACCCTCATTAATTTGCAACTACATGCCAAATAACTCTTATTAGAGTATTAGTAGATCGTTAGGTTTGGGTTACAGTAAGTGGAATAAGTTGACGTACTTGCAAAGTCACTTATAGTCAGTAGAATGTCTGTTGAAAGACAAACAAAATAAAGTGTTAGCAGATATTAAGCAGACAGTCAACTAATACTCTAATGACTCGTAGTTGACATGTAGTTGGGAAAGTGTTACCAAATATTTTGCCCTCACACGAAATTCCAGTTTGTGCGAATTTTAATTGTACAGAGACCCTAAAGGGACATGGAGATGGAAAAAAACATATGTGATGGGAGAAAAAATTATATTTCAATGCTTTTGAGTTCTTCCACAAATGTTTTAAATTCCCCTAAGAAACTCAGTGCTCACTTACAAAAAAAGGTTTTGTGAGGAAATTAAAAGTTTCTCAGACAAACTAAAAAATGTTTCGAGCGAATGCAAAAAGTTTCTTGAGGGAACACAAGATTTTGCAAGAGAACACAAAAGCATTGACATTTTATTTCTTATATTTTTTTCCATCACCATGTACTTATAGGTGCGCCGTACTATTGAAAATTATTTGCCGAACAATGCTAAATGTGAATGCAGCTTTAGACTGCAGGTTAAACTCAACCCCTTCAAAGCAAATAAATTAAAATTGTACAGGAATTCCTTGAGATTGACTGATAGAGATTCAAAGGTTCAAAGGTGAGTGGCCATATAATCTTATAAGGATGTGTAATGATCAAACTATTTGTTGAAATGCACCTTGTAAGAGGTCTGATGCTGTAATATTGCTTCGATTTGCATATTCCCATTCACAACTTTCAAAGACACCCACATGCAGTCAGAGAGACAGATCAGTGGCCTTGTCCTGAACTCAAGGGCTTAATGGGTATCATTATGGAGTCATGGCACAGCCAAGGATAAGGGCAGTTCTTTTACACACTGACTTTCAAAAGAAGTCATAGGACCATAACACAACCTTTTAAATCACAAACAGTCCTTCCTGACAAAAAGGGAAAAAGTCTTTCCTTCTAAAGTCAGGAAACACATCAAGGTCACTTGGCTGGCAGCCATTCAGGCATAAAAGCAATCAAACTATCATTTAATCCTGAGTGTGGACAGCACAGCCTGAGCCTGTCAATTCGTAAAAAAGTTAGTGTTTGTTCTTTAAAAGACGTGGTGAATGTAAACCTGGGGCACCAGCATTCATTCATTCACAAAGATCACTGATAGTGACTCAAACATGGGCTTTGTTTCATACATAGCCAAGTCCATATAATGTTTCACAGTCAGACTTTATTTGGCACCTTGTGACCAGATCAAATCTACGGCTTTATAAATCCAAAACCTCATTCCAGATGATTAGAGCTCCCTACCACAGAGAAAGCTTTTTCCACAGAGATGCTGTTCAGCTCATTTACCTTTCACAGCTCAGCGAGGTGCAAAAACACTGATTCAGATAACTGTGGTCTCAGTGTTTTTAAAGTGCCATGCGTCACACTAAAGCTGACGAGCTGAAAACAACTTGATGATGTGTAGTTGTGGAAAAGAATGCTAACATGTGATGCAAGTGTCCTTGTCACCCTTTACATAAATGATGGTCCAACCATAAAACTGTAAAAAGACGGAGGTGGCAAAATGTTAATTAATTGGCTACACATCAACGTCAAAGTAACTCCGACACAGTGCACAGATTTGGATTTGTGCTTAATGAGAGAGGTTTATTTGTAGAGCGCATTTCCCTCACACTGGTAGTTTCAGTTTCCCTTCAAATAATGGCATTTATAATAAATGTTGTTTGCCACTATGATTAGCAACTTATAATCAGGAAAATACAATACCTTATGTGGTTCCAAACATGTATGACTTTCTTTCTTTAATGCCTCTGTGTTGTTGTTGTTTTTTGTCCATACATTTAGAGTCGATGGGAATTAAAAATTCTTCAAAATATCTTCTTTTGTGTTCTGCAGAAAAAAGTGGTTTGGAACGACATAAAGGTTGAATAAATTATGGTATAATTTTCTTTTCTGGGTGAACCATCCATTTAAAAGGCAAAAAGTGAAGTGTTTGTTACCTCTAAGAAGAAAAAAACAACATGGTGGACTCGATCACTTTCTTTTCTACTTCCCTCCCTGTCTTACCTCTATTAAGGTGCAAAATTACCAACGATCCTTCTCAACCTTCCCTGCGGAGACCACAGCAATCTGTCTGAGGCCCACCAGGGAGAGGCAGAGAAGAGAGTGTAAATGAACTTGAATGGAAGTCGTGTTTTTTTTCTTTTTCCTTCCCTGCCAGCAACAATCCCACCACACTGAAACTAGGACCGGAGACATGCTCTAATTCTTACCGTCTCCTTGTTTTTTAGCCCTCTATCAGCTTGTTTGATGTTCCTTTCAATTCCCTGATTCATGCATTTACAATCCCCCTGCTCAGAGGCATAGGTGTGCCCTTGAAAACTCGTGATGTGTCTGTGTACAGTATGCTGTTTGGTAGACAGATGGAATCCATCCATGTGTCGTAGAGTAGAGCATCTCTATTCCTCTCTTCAATAGACCTGGATTAGGAAACACTCTTAAAAGGATTAGTGTGTTTTCCAGCCATCTAATCTCAGCCCTCGGGCAGGGTTTCGGAAACACACGTCCTGAATGAGAAAGGGATATGGAGAAAGAGAAGGAGGTAGAGAATCAGCAAGTAATAGAGAAAGAGAATCTATGGCATGTGAAATGAGAGGATGACGGAAGTGACGGCGAAACCTTCGCCAAGTTTTTGACGCTACTACAGAAGCACATTCCAGAACTCAGAAGCACCGTCTCTAGCCTGTCATGGTTAGTTTCTAGCTTCAATTGCCTGGCTGGCGCAGAGCAGTGGATGCTAGGGCAGATTTCCAGCATCTCTGATGAGATTCCAGAGGCCCGACAGCGCTGGAAAGGCAGGCTAGCAGGTCTGGGTCACGTGAGCCGATGGGTTGAGTGGAGAGGCAGAGGATTCGAGCCTACCAGTGTTATTTAGACCTCTGGCTGACAGCCACCTCACACAATCCATCCATCACAGGCGTTATTAGAATTAAAGAAAGAGAAAGGAAGGAGGAGGACTTTTAAGGTCTCGTTTATTGATTCAATAAAGCCAACGAGACCTGGATATTGATGTACAAAAAACAAAGAGTCTCCAAGCTGACTTCTGCCCAATTGCAAAAGATTAGTCACTTAAACACCACAATTAAGACAACAAATAAACAGCTAAAACGTTCATATAAATGCCAAGCCAGAAAAGCCTGTGCCACGATGCTACGCTGTTCTGGGTGGTTGGTAAGGCATTATTAGAAGGTTTATAGGGTGTTATTTTACAATTCCACACTTATAGCATTTAAAATAATAGATTTTATTTAATTTTATATATATATAAAAAAATGAAATAAAATCAATTATTTTAAATGCTACAACTGAATCACAATATTATAATGTGTAGTGTGATAAATGAATATTCACTTGCAGATTAAATCAGTCGTTATGTAATTAAAGATTAAGGATAAGGAAAGATTAAAGAAAGGTATTTTAAAAATAAAAATTGAGGAAATAAGCATGCATAATTAAAATTCCAAAATGAAATGAAAAACAAAATGCATACATTTATTTGCAATCGGTGGTTCAAGCGGCAAAAAACGTATAAGAACAAGTACGCCCATATTTTTCTTACTAATCCACAACAGCAAGCGTCTCACTTATCAGAACTACAGCACAAAGAGAGAAAAGTAGAGAGACCCTTAATGTCCTCACAGCTCTCAGTCTGTGCCAAACCATTTCTGCCACCGCTATTCATAGAACAAGCACTTTACTGTCCAATCATCATTGTCAGAGAGTTCAATCCAAATGAACTAGACCCACTGAACACTACTGTAAAAGCCTTAAATCCTGGAAAAGATGAGTGCTGGTGAAATGGGTTATGGGGGTTCTGATTAAAGCAGGTGTATGCAATCGTGGCTACTAAAACATAGACGTACGCCATCATCCTCCAGCCTCTTCAGTAGTTGGATGAATATCTAACATTAGCATGATGCTGCTAAAATGACGCAGAGCATTCAGCTCACTTGCACTGCCTGTGTGGAGTAGGTTCAAAGAAATGTAAGCAGCATTTTTTGGATATCAGACATTTATACACAGGAACAAAGAGAATATGAAGGTCGTATAAAAGAAATTAGCATCTTACGATGCCCTTCAATACAGGAAACTGTCTCTCTAAGTTTCTGTGTTTGCTTTCATCTCTCTCTCAGTAGTTACGGATTCAAATAGTCTCTTGGTGCCCCGTTCTGAGAACGTATCACAGAACGGCAGCTGTCTTTGGATCAGCGCATTATTTTGAGCACCTGGCGATGTCCCGTAGGAAAGAACATGTTATGTATTAATATGAGATCTCAATTGTTTCTCGAAGATAGGAATGGAGAGCAGATGGAGAACCATCTTCTGCTTTTTCAGATTTTTCTCTTGAGAAAAAGACTCTCAAATGTGTCTCCGTTAGAGTTTCAGAATAAACTTATATCGGCAAATCATCGATGGTGAGCTGGTTACCTGTGCAAATCTGGCTGGTTAAGTTAATTGGTTAAGCCTCGTTGGGCACCTAATGTCTATAATCAGCATCTAAAACAAAACATTTTAGTAGTGATGCAATCCACATATATTTTAAGCCCTACATATTTGTTTATAATTTATTTATGGATATCAAAATAAGACTTAATTGACTGAGAGCCATAATTCTTATCTATTTTGAGATATTTTAGGACAGTCATCAAGGACAACAACATCCTCATGAGAGTCTTGAGCTATAAAGTGTCCATTATTCATTCAAGTTTGATAAGGACCAAAAATGTGTTCAGTTTCTTTATAAAGTGAGACTGCAGAGAAAAATACAGTGACAGACTGAAAGCTTTTTTCTGTAAAAAATAAATAAATAAAAATAATCGGTCTAAAAGCTGTACTACCCCTCAATCTTCCTGACAAAACAATGAAAAGCCTCTGCTTCTAAAAGCACTGGTAGCCGTCCGTGCATAAAAGCCATGAAGCCAACAATTATTCTTCAATTTGGAAACCTACGCCTGTGTCAATACATAGGCTATATAGAAACATTTGTTTTAGTCTTCAAAAGATGCATGAACGCTAATCTGGCAACACTGGCACCATCTCCAATTTAACCACAGTGAAAACGCTTGATGACTCTCAATAGCCGAGGCTCCAGTTCATCTCAAGATCAGATTTTACAGGGAATTCAAAGAAAAAAAAAACAAGCTGCCTTTCATAAGAGAAGCCCGTTTTTCGGTTGCTCTTTACAAAATATAATTTTGACGAGAATCCATAATGTGCCAATGAATAAATCCCTCTGATGTAATCTGCCTTCTATGAGACTGCCTCAATGTTTCTGGTTATTGACACAGTCATGCATTTTGCTTCTCATTTCATGGACTCAGATTCAGGATAATGATCTTGACAGCCAAGGCGCTCGAGATGTGCTGCACTTCCTGTGCGGCGGGTTGGCGAGGTGTGGGGATGGATTCCCCCATTTCTATCCACTGATTGATCATGATATGTGTGCGCGCCTGGACACCAAAAGGGTTATGAATGCTTGTTAAAGCTCCACTGTTGCCACGGAGCGGCTGTCACACTTTAAGAAGCTGCCGAGGGTATTAGCAGGTATGAAGACAGTAACTTCAGCGAGTTAGAAGCTGAGTGAGGCCCTCCGTCACAACTATGGCAGCGTTAACAGATTTGTTAAAGAAGATTTGCTTCTGCAACTTTGTAAGCTGCACTGTTCTGAGGAGATACTGAATTTGGAGTCTTTCCTCTCCATGCTTCTGCTGCGAGATTCTGAAAATAATAGGGAAAAAAAACAAGAGAAAGTAACAGGAAAAAAAGATTTCTGGCAGGAAACCCAGAGTGCAAGAGATTTGAAGCAAATCCCCCTGACAGCAGAGTGATAGGCTGCTGGGAGATGGGCTTCAGGATGGAGGGATGGAGAAACGGTCTGGTGGTTAAATGGATCCTCCCTCCATTACAGCTGATCAAGTGACGCTTAATGGGCATGAGCCTATCAATAAGAAAGAATAAACATCCCAACGTCTTCAGTGCGCTAAATTAAATCTGAGCCGTTTTATGGAGCAAGAGGAAGATAAGACGGAAGACAGATAAATCGTAGATTGTGCATCTCTAAATCGTGCTCAAAATGCTCTTAAAACACAATGATGTAAAAAATGGAAAGTGCCGTGGAGAGTGAAAGACGAGAGAGAGACTAGTCAGTTAATTTCAATGGTGCTGCAGCAGGCAACTGATAGGCACTACTTGATAGACAGAGATGCACAAAAAAGAAAGACAGTCAAAGCAAAAGTCTGAGGAAGAGCTCCCTATGGAGGAACCGACGGCACATTGTGCAGTTATGAGATTTCCTCTGAAATGCATTTTTCATGAGTATTTAACAGCCGTTGGTGCACGTCTCTGAACTACAGGTGCTTCGCTGACAGCATTAAACCCACCGAACGATGCGGTTCCAAACCACTTTATATCCCTAACAAAACACTAAAAGCTGCAGTTACTCGTGGTACATCACAGCTTAAATCAGTGTACCAAAGAGGAGAGAAGCAGATGCAACACCTAGCGAGCAGCCTACCTAGATCAAAAGCACCAAAAATGCTATCTAGGTAAGTGGCTCGCTAGCTTTTCAAACACAGCTAGCAGTATGCATGTGTACATAACGACAGATTCTGGCTCTTACCTGAAAGAACCTCTAAAACATTTACAACCTAAGAGCTTCGGCAATATTGGCATGTTTGTTGCAGCCCCACAGATCTGGCAACCCTGCTGTGGATGCACTGATTGGAACGGCGAAGAAAGAGACAGGAGAGAAAGAGAGAGATTCTTACCTGTTGTCATTCAGCTGTGTGTATCTGGGCTGAGGGTCTGGATCTCTGTCATTCACATCATAACTGGCGTCGGGATCCTTAAAATAACACAGCATAAATCGAAAGGATCAAACTGCAAAACTCAACCTTCAGTTGTCACTGAGAATACACTGGATTTTTTTCTTGCATTGCTTAGATGCACACCTACCTAGGCTGCCTTTTTAGGCATCGCAGACATATTTGGATATTCACACTACTATTAAAAATTTTTTTTTTTAATAATCAAGCAGTTGGTATAATTAGGCTAATTCAGGGTCATGTCCGCCACACCAACGTGTCTCTTAAGGAGCTAACTGCCAGCTCATTAGAATTCAATTGGTAGAGATGGCTATGGTGAAATGCCGCAATGCCCTGAGACACCTGAGCCAAGAACAATTTGAGCAGAGAGTATTATGGCAGGGTTCGTACACCTTTTCCAAGGTCAAATTCAAGCACTTTTCAAGCACTTTCAAGGTCCATTTTAGAGCTTTTCCAGCACCTTACACCACCGTAAATTACATACCAATACATAGTAAAAATTATTATTTCGTGTTTTTATCACATTAAAAGAGATAATGCTATAAATAGACAAGGTTTGAACAAAATCTGAGACAGTGCAACAACAACCTGTAATTCCATTTTAACCCAGAAGACTCTTGACAGTGCACAGGCACCTGCCTGATAAAAAAGCCTATATTAATTGAAATAATTTTTTTGATTTCATTGCCAAGACATATACATTTATACACTGGAATAGAGCAGTGTAAATATTGCATAAGGCCATCCTCAACCTTCAGTGTTTCCCACACATATTCCCAGACTAATTCGTGGCGGTGCGCCACATAATCAACACCGGCCGCCACATATTACATTTCGTAATAAATAAAAAAGGTCTCTCTGTCACTCTCTCACAAGCGATTGTTTGTCTCACCAAAGCCTTATTTGATCAGTGAATGATCTATATGACTGCTGCGCTTGCGATAGGCGCATATTACGGAAAGAACGAGCAGAGAGAGAGGCCCGGTCGCGCGCGCGCATCTTCAAACTGTCTAGTATGGCAAGCCAAGAGGCTCAGAAATACGCCATAGATTAATCGCGTTTAAAGCCAAACGTTGTAATTACAAACGCCGTAAAAGACGCGCGAAATACGTCAATGACGCCGTATTTGACGGCGTTTTAGTGTGCATGGAAAGCGCCACTTTTTACGCCATTCATCTCGCCATATGACGCCGTAAAAAACGGCGTTTTGGTTGCACAGAGCGCGCGCTATTTTACGGCGTTTTGCTTATAGTATAATGAGACACGCCCACTGATTTCCACAGCCAGTAAGTTTGAACTGTTCTCTCCCAATCAATGATGAACTGAGTCAGACCAGACTAATTCAGCACAGATCATTTGTGGTAATCCAATTCGTATGCTCCCAAGGAATTATTAGTAATTAGTCTGGTCTGACTCAGTTCATCATTGATGGTTTAAATGGTTTAAAACGCCGTATTTGACGGCGTTTGGCTTTAAACGCGATTAATCTATGGCGTATTTCTGAGCCTCTTGGCTTGCCATAGTCTTGCTCTCTCTCTCGCGCATATTAATCAAAATCAATTGAGAATTGACACGATGATAAAAAAAATCGGAAGACCGAAATTTCACGTGGAGTATTCGGATATTTTTTCCCTGAATTACCGCTGGGTGTGAATTGTGCTAAAAAAAAAAAGGGGGTGCGGCGTTCCACCCATTCAGCTGACATAAAAAAAAAAAAAACTTTTCCAATGATGAAATGTTTTCTATGTTGACAAATCTTGTGCGATGTCCTAAACTGCCGGGATAATCACACAACGCGTACAAGTCCGCTAATGACCCGTCCGATTCGCGAACTAATGACTCCTTTGAACCGATTCCATTTAATGAATGGTTAAAACTGATCTGTCCAACACTGGATCGGTGTATAACAAATCAGTAACACTTTACAATAATAATCATTTTTGATTAATATGTAATATAATAAAGTTCTGTGTAACGAATTATTAACGAAGGAACCGCCCCGCCCCTCCACCACCACAAATTGCTTTCTAATCTGTGGGAAACACTGACCTTACAACTTGTATGACACTCCATCTGACACGATTTCTGTTCAGCAATCAACGATTGTTGTTATGCACTGGGCTAACGTTTGCAGGTTTAAATTTGCGGGTAGTTAACGTTACAGTTACTGTGCTGTAACTTTGGCTATGTTCACATATTCCACAAATGAACGTGCCATAACCGGACATGCAATACTAACATTACATTATCACCGCTGTGCTATGACACCCATTCATTTCAATGGCTTGCAGACGTTTGTTGCTGCGTCGACCAAAGCGGAGCGCAGCATTGGCGAGCTTGCGTGCACGCCGCGGTCAAAGTTAAAAATAGTTAAACTTTTGCCACTGCGCTCTGTGACGATTACCCGCGCGGCCAATAAAAACGGGGCATCCAAAATAGCGCGGAAATCAAAATGAAAACTCTGCCTTTATGGCGCCTACTTTTGCTCAGACCAGCGTAGCGCTACGCAAATCGCTCTGTATCTGAAGGGCTACATTTTATTTCTCTATTTAATAAACTATTCAGTCAGATAGGTATTTGTTGTGAAAGAAATACAGTTACAATTTCAAGCATTTTATCCAAAATTTAAGCACTTTTCAAACCTTGAAAACACAACATCAAAATTCAAGCATTTTCAAGGATTTCAAGCACCCGTACGAACCCTGTATGGGATAGAATGTACAATAAAGCTGGACGGGAATGTTCGGTAACATCTCCAGATACCTCATGAAGCCTTTGTGAAGAGTGTAATTTCTATGCAAAACTAGGCATTATGCAAAGTTTTCATAATCCTGAGTATATTACTGACACTACATTTCTACTGTGCAAAGTACTTTAACAGGAAATTATGTTTTTGTGAATCAGAACATTAAGAATTCAGTGGACCACAAATGTTCAAAATTACATTTCAAATCCGACTAGTATGTGGGCCATCTGAATGACTCATCACTGTTAAAATAGCCCTGTATAATCAGGCTGATTTAGGGTCACGTCCACCACACACAGATCAGATGCGTTTCTTATGGGTCGCTCATATAAGATGTGTTATAAGAAGTGTGATTTAATTTGTTCTAATGTTATGAATTTAAAGATGCAACTTCACAGATTTTACCCTGACAGTGCTGACAGTCTAACAGCACAACATGCCAACAACATGCTATAAATATCTCCAAAAAGTTGCATCTCTTAATTCATCCCCTTTATCGCACCACTTCAAAAAAAATAAAATAAAAAGGAAATTGAAATTTCTGCATGATTTTTAAAAAATAAATTTTAGACAGACTATTTGATAATTGATTGATCACAACAAAAATCTATATATATTCATTGCATTTACAATTGTATTTCAATTCATTTAATTTGTTCTACTGTAGTTCAAAAATGAATCTTTTCATTTCATTGTTTTTTTTTATAAAAAAGTTAAAATTACAACAAAAAGAAATATATAAATTTATTTCTATTTAAATGTACACTATCGTTAAAAAGTTTGGAGTTAAGATTGTTTTATTGTAATTGATTATGTTTTTGACTCACTTATGCTCACCAAAGCTGCATTTATTTAAACCAAAATACACAAAAAAACTGTAATATTGAGAAATAATACAATTTAAAATTACAGTTTTCGAATGTAATGTATTTGTATATATGTCACTTTTGATCAATTTAATGTGTACTAGCAAAACTAGTATTAATGTCTTCATTAAGTATTAATTCCTTAAATAATTACTGACCCCAAACTTTTGATATTGACATAAGTATATAGATATCAATGCCTGCTCTTCAAATAGCTTTCTTTACAGTTTGTGAATAGAAAGATGGCTCACATAGTTTCTCGCCAGATCAGGGTGATCTTTCTCAATGCCGTCGTCAAGGATGGTCACGACCACTCCTCTTCCTGTGAAGCCCTGAGCCCAGGCCTCCTTAACATTCAGATCTCCGTGACTGGGATTGTACTGCAAGGAAAAAGACTCTTAACCATTACTGAGATTTTACATGCAAGTTCACTAGAGGTGGGCAAAACAAGAAATAATATTTCAGTTCTTTTATTTCCCCCTAGCAAAGGCAAACGTTGGACTCAGCAAAGCTCCTGTGTGCGGCGCAGAGGAACATGAGCCCTCCAAGCCATTCTGGGAGGAGGGGGAGTTAACTGAGTCTCACACAATTTGACCGAGACCTCCCAGTAGGGGAAAGCCAAACTGCAGTACTTTACTCACACACGCTGATATTTTACCCTTGCCATTGAGAAAGGTCCAGCCGCTGGAGCTAATGTAAATGAAAGATGACTGCTCACACGGTCACACACTTTTCCCTCCCAGATGGCAGCCTGTCAGCAGAACAATCCCAACAAGGTGCAGAAACTCATTCCTTTTAAGCCGACAGCTTTTCCCCCAGTGAAGTTCTCGTTCCATCTCCTTTTCTCGCTCTATTTCATTTCTTCACACTTTGCTTTATGTTCAATGCCATCTGTTAAAACGGCACAGCTGAATATTTCCTTCAGTGTGGAAAGACGAACAGAAAACAGAAATGTAGAAATTGGGAGCAGAAACACAATGAAGAACTTAAATGGGCACGTCTTCAGGTAACTGCCCCCTTCGCAAACCTTCTCTCCCCAACAAAAAAACATAAAAATAAGCAGACAGAATAAAATTGCTCATCATTCTGTGTTGCTTCTTCGGAGTAAACAACTTAAAAAGCATTCATTCCCTTGTCAACAATGATACAATCTCCATTTTCTAGTTTAAAAGCACAAAGCACTAGCGTTTCAGGTGATGTTTGACAGTAACACGTACAGATGTGGATTAAAAAAGGTTGTGAAGGAGCCGGAACTTTAGCAAATAAGTATGCTAATGGAGAACGGCAGCTCTCGCATTTGTTTTGTCATCCTTGGCCTAGGATGCTCTTTGGTCGTTCGGTTCACGCATTAATATGTTTTAGACTACGGCGTGTGCTCTGAATACAGAACGTAGCTTTAAAAGCAGTTACGCAAACAAACATTTGAAGACACACAGATGTGAGCGGGCATTCAAACATACACCCACACACAGTCATTATTTTGTGTAAGTTTTGTACAGTATATACTAAGTGAGTCAGACTCTGTCAACACTTAATGAAATGATTTAAAAGATTCTGCGAAGGTTAATATGATATTGTGTCTCCTCTGTCAGCGAAACGTGACTGTCAATACATTAGCTCGCTTCACTTTTGGTGACTGCCTGTGTGTATGTGTGTGTGCAGGTCAAGGGACTAACCTGATAATAAATATGTATATATTAATGGCTTATGTATGCCACCATTTGATTTGAATACATCTATGATGTATTTTAGAGTCAAACTAAATATTCTGCAGGAAATAATATAGTTATTATAGTTATAGTGTTATTCACTGTGATTTGACATGATATAAACACATTAGGCTATAATACTTTAATACTTAAAATAGTTGTTTTCTAATATATAATGTAAAAGATATCACTCATAAGGCATCTTTGTATTCTCTGAATGTATTCTTTGTGTTCATCACACCTGCTTTTAGGGATGTTAACCGATGACCCTTTGACCGATGGTTGACCGTATCAACGTTAACCGATCAAAGTTGTTGGTAGTCGGTAAAAAAAGAAAGAAAAAAGTGATCTCTAAATAAGGATATTATAGACAGTGGACTAAACGCTACTACAGTTAGCCATCTCATTCCAAGATCTTTTTGTGTGAAGTGAACAAATCCCTCACACTCAATTTTTCAAAACTCGCCTGTTTGTACTTAATAAACCAATAAAAACATTTGGCGCGAGGTCACAGCGTTTGGGTTCGCGCACTCACAAGGTCTGCAGGCTAAAACACTCGAGGTTAGAGCCAGGGCAGACGACAGGATGAAGCGTGCAAAGAAAGGTAGTGTGTGGGACCTAGGGGTGGGCGATATCTCGATATTTAAAATATATCGAGATATTTTTTAAACACGATATGGATTTTGACATATCGTATATATCGATATATTGTTTATATTTATAAAAATTGTGTTATTTCAAATGTAGGCGCGTTGCGCGTGGCAAGCGCGCTCATAATGTAAGAGACGCCGGCGCGACCACAACATTGCCCAACATCAAATGGCAAACGTAATGCAAGCGGAACGAAACTGCTCGTTATTGTGTGGTTGAAGGACCGTTTATCAGTTTGGACCAAAGCAGCGCGAGCCGATCGTGATCATGCGACACTGTTACTACACAGCCCAGCCCTAGTGGGACCATTTAACCAAAAAGAATGACACAGATGTAAGTTGCAATCATCTTTCTTTATTATTGTTAGCACTACCTCAAACTAAAGCGGAGCTGTCATTTTCTTAAATGAGCCGCGGCAATGTTTCAAATGAGCTTCTAACGCTAGACAAACGCCTTTATTTTCAACGCGATCACCTTGTACCCAAACCATTGCAAAACTAAGGAGCCATTTGTCCTCCGATTACATACAAGCTCCTCGGCGCCGCGTTTGCAGGACTCATGTTTCGCGCTGTAGGGGATTTTAAAAAAGTGACGTGAGTGGAAGGGCGGCAGTGTGTGTGTGAGCGGGAGGCAGAGCGGCAGAGAGATGCGACAGAGTTGCGAAATTGCAGGCGCAGCTCGAAATGGCTGTTATTTCAAATAGCGTAGCATATTTTAAACTAATCGGTTAACCGGTTTCAACCGGCTAATGAGGCTCGGTGGTCGGTCAAGAAAATTTTTCGTTTTCGTCATCCCTACCTGCTTTATGTGGTTAGATTTAAATTCTACTTAAATGCACATCAGAGACAACATTCAGTCCACTTCCATGTAGCAAGTGATTATCGTCCTCTTATGAACTCTTCGGCTGTTCAGTCCTTGGTCAGGTCAAACAAGTTGTTTCAGAGGCTGAGAAAGTTTTTACATTGTGATGAAAAATTCTGACAAATATTTTTCTCCTTAGAATAACAAGCACTGATTTTTCTTTTACAATAAGAGCAGAAATTTATTAACCAAGAAAAAGGGTCTATTTTGATGTTATTTCGTCTTGAGACTATGAGCACACCGAATATTTATATATTTCAAAACAGACATGGGGGATTTAGAGCGGGAAAGAATCAGAGAGAATGTGAAAGCTCACAAATCAAGGGTGGATGCCTCTCCACTGTAGAAGCACTTTAGATACATTGCATTTAAAAGCTCAATGTACAAACACAAATAAATATATACAGTAACTTTTAACATACCAGGTACCACTGCTGAGGGAATTTTGGATCTGTGGGTTCAATATGAATGTCTCTTTTGCATCTTCGCTTGGAAATCTGCTGCTCTGCCCAAATCACCTGAAAATACACACACACACTCACACATTAGAGGCAGTTTTTAAAATATTACACACCTACATCCTTGAAAATCACACTCTTCTCTATTTTCACCTTTAACTCAAGGTATACGTCCCTTCTGCACAGCTTGTCCTCACTCTAAAAAATAACCACATTTCACACTATCCCCCGCTGTTCTTTTCAATCTGCTGTATTTTATAGCGGTTCATTTAGCTTTGTGTGAGCATTTGCGTATTAATTTTTTTATGTGGTTCTGTGTCCCACCCAAATAAATAAATGAATAAATAAATAAGTCTAATTTTGTCTAATTTTATCTCTTAGACAGCAATCTAGAGTTTAACGACTTTTCGACAGTAATGCGATGACATGCAAGTCTGTGTTAATTCTAATGCCTGATCTGTGACCAGTGATTTCTGATATATAATGGTTCTTTGTGTCAGTAAATCAAACCAGTGACTACACGGTCAACCTCACATTGTTTATTTTAGTAGGATGAAAATAATCTATTATTTAAACTGTGATTAAATTATATATAGAAAGCGATCAAAGAATGCTCCCTTTGCAATCGCTGGAGCTGTCAATCAAACTGTTTAACTTTTGAGTTTATCAGGGACTGAGTTCTGGACTAAAACTCACGTTATAGTCAACGAATCTCTTATTTACATTGTGTTTGCACTGTTAGTTATGATGAAAGCATTCCTTGGTGTGCAGAAATCGAGTTGCAATAACGAGATCGCTGCATTCATGCGCTCAACATGTCTGTGATCGACTACAATGCACACCTTTCATGCCACGATCTAACTATAATGCTATAGATCTATGCTATAATCTAAATATAATGCTATAATTAACACTTTTCACGATTGGTAAACCGTGAGAACTGTAATAGTAAAAACTTGCTAAAAGATTTCGAGAGAGTTAAACATGTAATACTTAGCTATTTCATATACAAAAGCTGTAAGCCAATCACAGCAGTGGGCAATTCACTAAAGCCTCACAGCAGACACGCTCCTTCAAACAGAGCGTTCAAATCAGATGGCTAAAATCAGGGTAGGAAAAATGCATTTTATTTCTAAATTATGAAAAAAAATTATGTAAAAATTATAAGTGCACCACAGGAAACATTATAAAACAATAAAACAGTGCAGTTCATGACCCCTTTAATCAGCAATTATGAAAATGGGTTCAGTAATCACACACATTTCTTGTCTAGTGTTTCATACGAGATCTCAAAACACCTCACATTTTGCTCAGATTTGCAATGATGCCAAATATCCAATGAAGAGTGAGAGATCTGTATATGAACTCAAATAATTCTCATTCATCTCTTTCTATATCAAATTATCTGAGCAATACTATCCACTTTATCCACTTACTGTTTGTCTATTTTTCTCTCTAAGGGAATTTTAGTTGAAACATCTGAGACAAACACTTACATGAAACATAACTTAAGAATTGCATTAAGTCTATTGAGCTATTAAACAGCAACCTCTGAGCAAAAAAAAATGTCCTCTGGGCAGTTTTGTGTGATGAGATGGACATGACTAACACAGCGCACAGACATTAGTATTCACACTAACTGAGAGGTATTAGCAGTGGAGTATTAAATCTAATTAGGGCCCAAAGACTTATGGACGTATGAAGTGCACTCTCTGCAAAACAATTGTTTTAAATGATCTTAAAAAACCTCTGCCTCATATACAGGATTCATTTTTCTTTTCACAAGGGGACGACCAGAGAGCCCACAGATTAAATCGATTAACTCTTGCCTCTTTTTTCATTCTTAAGTCAATTCTATCAACTAGGGATGTAACGATACCCTAACTTCACGATTCGATACATATCACGATACGATATTATTGCGATACTCCAAGACATATAATAAAAGGTTAAGAAAAAATTTACTGTTGATTAAATGCTAAATTTGATATAACATTGTGGGTGTAAATGAATAGGCTTGGACAATGGTGACACCAGAATAAATATATTCATGATTCTGAACCTGAAAATACAGAATTATTTTAGACAAATATGCTTGAACTCTGTCACTGGCTAGATATATTTAAAATAATGTAGGCCACTTTTTACTGGTAACATAAGACTTATAACATAAGCATTATCAGGACCCACTAATATTCCCCCATTATTATACATTATATTCAACATAATATATTGTAGTTTAATGTAGTACCGACTCTGAAAACTTCAATTTTTTCTCACAGGGTAATTTTTATTTTGGGTGAACTATCCACGATACATATTGTTGCATTTTTGTATTGCAATATATTGTGACACGATATATTGTTTAGTGGTCGACCGATATATCGGCCGATAAGTTTTTCTGATTGGCCGATGTGTTGGAAGCGGGACTTTTATTTTGACGGCGCTCCAGACTTTTATTTTGGCGGGCGGCGCTGAGAACACCAGTGCCAGAAGAGAACGGCAACGGCAGCTCCTCAGATCAAACAGCGTTCACTCACATTCTCCGTCTTCATTAATTTACGATCTCTGTCAGTCATATCTAATACTTTGTTAGACAGAACTGGTAAACAAAGAAAGTAAATGGTAACTTATGCGAAGTAAGTAAAGTAAAGCGTTTGCTTTTATATTATTTGTAACAGAAAAGGCAAACAATCAGGCTAAAGTAACGTACTTTCTCATTTGCCGTCAACATTCAGCAAATGCGCATCTACATCATTTAAACAAATCTCTGAATATCTAATAAACATTTAATTTCACAAACCTTGCAGATTTAATTGAATCCAGCTGTGATATCTTGTGAAGTGTGCATTACTGTCTGCAAGTGACGGTCGGTCCGTGCGAAGTGAGTGAGTGCGAACAGAAGATCAGCTTCACAGGAGACGCGATCGAAAAACTTTAAATCCTTCATTTTGAAATATGCTGATATATAACCAGTTGCCAACTGTGTCATATTCATATCTGTGATATATCCAGTTGCCAACTGTGTCATATTCATATCGTCTTCACTGTGCTGTATGTAAAATTAGCGTTACCTTGTCTTTATTTGAAAAATATGATTACCAGCACGAAATTACAAGATTACTGAGTGCCCTGTTACAGTGTTTACCTTCTTTTTATTCACATATTCATATATTTCTAAACAATTACTTTGTGAAAAATACTGTAATAGGATTGCAAATTTAAGAAGTTGCCATCTAAAGTATAAAAGCATGTTTATTTGAAAAATGTGTTTTATAATTTATTAAATATTGATTAAAATAAATATATAAAAATATTGGCTTTATATCGGCCATCGTGCTCTCTAAGATATCGGCATCGGCCATCAAAAAACCAATATCGGTCGACCACTAATATTGTTACACCCCTACTATCAACTTCTCTGAAAAAAATCTCACAGATAAGTTAGAAGAAACTTTCTTCTTGGAAAAGACACCTGAACAACACTTTGGCATTTCATCACACAGCATTGTTTACATAATTGCATGTGTGCTTGGAGGTAGTAATTTACTCTCTTTTTTATTTCAGTGTCTGTGGGAAGAAAACGAATCATCTATTGGTTAATGGATAGGTGATATGAGGAAGTAAATGCTATGTGACTGTTTTGTATATATATAAAAAAAAAATATATATATATATTAGCGATGCACCGATACCACTTTTTCCAGAGCTAGGCCAATAACGATACTTTAATTTTTGTTACTTTCAGATTAAGTGTTTATTAGATATTCAAAGATTTAAGTAAATTATTAAATACGTATTTGCTGAATGCTGACGGAAAATGAGAAAGTATTAATACTGTTACGAATAATATAAAAGCAAACGCTATAATACTTTTTTATATACAGTTTACTTTCTTTGTTTAACAGTTAAATCTAGTAACGTATTAGATAAAACTGTTAAACAGAGACCATAACTAATGAAGACAGAGAATGAGAGCGATGTGTGCTCAGACACTGCTGTTCTCAGAGCCGGCGTTCTCAGCGCAGTCTAGAGATGGGACGGTATGAAAATCGTCCCATCCCTAGCGCAGTCAAAATGAAAGTCTTGCTTCCAACACATCGGCCAAACAGAAAAACTTACTGGCTGATGTCGATATTTTAAAAATGCTAAATATCGTCCGATATATCGGCCTTGGCGATAAATCGGTCGACCACTACACAAAAAGTTGTCAAAATCCCAGATTTGCATTACCAGATGGCAATGTAATGTGCTTCAAACCAAACCAAAGGATCATCTAAAAACTGCTGTGTATGTGCGCTTTTTGTATGTCAGTGCACAACAATGAGCTTAATCCTTCCAGTCTAACAATACAAATCATTTTATTATTATATACTTTTAAGTAGCAAGCGCTCACAGCGAGTGTTCTGCTGAAAGATGAGGGAGATTCACACAAACACAATACACACACACTCAAAATCCTTTGAGTGAGTCGTCCTTTACGCCCTTCTTTTACAGTAATGCCAGCACTGGTCTAAATTTATCATGAAAAAAGCAAATGTGGACTAGGGCCAGGTCAGATTTGGAGGAAGAATGCATTTCCTGTTCCTTTCACGTCTTGCTGCCCTTCGTTCAGCAGCAAACTTCTGAGAACTCCAATTTGACTTCTTGCGAGGGAATGAAATTCCGGTTAGCAAGGGAGTAGACGTTCACGTACTTGCATTCAATTCCCATCGCTTGAGGGTATGTGCTTACAAGCGGCAGCCTTCAGAAATCTGCTTTATTAGCATACAACCATGCTGAACTCGGAATGCAGAGCAGGCGTTGCATGTGTGTGCGTTGTACGTGTGAGGCTTGTGCCAAGATGAACCCTGGCAACAAGAACGCTTGACCCACCGCAACCGAAATGGGCCCAGAGCGGAACCCTGACGCTGTTTGCCTTGCATAAATAGAGGCTAGCACACAAGGGAGCAGTAATCCAGCTTGTATCTTCCCCTCTCTCGTTCTCTGCTGTCATGGATCAGTGTTAGGAGTCATCAGTGTCTTTCGCTGGCATCTGGTGGGCAGGTGGGGTCTGGGAGGGCATCAGTATTAGCCATGTAGTTGGATCTCCGGAGCGTGCACAGAGTTTTAACTAGCGGCTGAAGCTTCAGAGAGTGAAGATAAGAGGCTGGTCAGCAGAAGATCTATGGGAGCCTGCAGCCAGCGGCCTAAATACGCAGTCGCCTGGGACGCCTGAGCTGCTCTCAGATAACTTATCGGCACCAGATTGTCCCATCTCCTTTTATCTTGTTTTTTTCTCTCCCTCTCTCATCCTGTCTCATGTCCCCCCCTTCCTTCTCATTTTCTCTTCTCACATCCATCTCTTCATCTCATTTCATCCTATTTCGTCTGTGGCCCTTTTCCCTCATCTCTTCTCCTCTTGTTCCCTTTCATCACATCTCCTCCAGTCTTGTCTCCTAACTTTTCATATCTTCCTTTCATCTCTTCTTTTTTCCTCCACCTCTCATCGAATCTCAAACCTTCCTGTCATCTTCACTCTCATCTCCTCTTTTTTCTTTTAATTTCTCCTCATTTCTTATCTTGCCTTCCCCCCTCTCATATCTTCTCCTTTTCCTCCCCCCTTTCTCTTTTCATTCATTTTCCTCTCATCTCCTCACCTTTCGTGTTCTCTCATCTCTTCTTGTTTCATCACCTCCCACTCTTTTCTCACCTCTATTCTCCTCCGATCTCCTCTTTGTGAGCTGTACAGTGTTGTTTGTGTGTGACTTTGCGTGTGGCTGGTTTTTACCTGTGGCTCGGCGTGCAGTCGGACATGAACCCCATGATGGCCGGACAAAGATCTCTTCACCACACCCCTGTGCTGGAAATGATAATAGTCCCTGAAAACCTGCAGACACACACACACACACACACACAGAGGTGATATATTAGAGTGTTATTCCAAAGGAGCCATGTCTTACCCACCACACAAGGTCATATGGTCTTACACTCTAGAGGGAAACACACTCATTAACTCCAGCACCTGCTCACAGACCTGGCCATCTTTGTCTCCAACACACACACACACACACACAAACACACACACACACACACACACACACACATTTAGAGCAGAGGTGCAGGTTCAGCCGCACACATTTATTTCTTATAGTCATACCAAACACGCAACAGATCCAAAAACACAGATACACACACCCTAAAAAAATCTTCCCACTGAGGGACAAATTCTGGGAAAATTATGAAAGGCGGCTTCAGGTACTTTTTGCACACAAAACAGAGCAAAATACACAGTCTGAAATGAGCAAAGCAAAGGGGATGGAAAAGTGCAAAGATATGCCTTTCTTTCAATAATCCACAGAAGCTGTGATTTTGTTGTGCTTCGGTTCAATAAAGCATCACACAGAAGCAAAAATTTCACTGTATCTGGACCGCCACACACTGATGTGTGGGATCCGGCACTCAGCAGGGCAGCTCATAACCCTGGGTACTTTGAGCTTGTGTGTGCGTATGTGAGAGAATCATGCCTCTATCATTACTCATCTTGTTCTGTTCCCAGTAGAACACGGAAAGCAACTTCTAGATGGCCGAATACCCACACACTTCTTTCAGAAGTGACGTCAATGAATAGATCCTGCACTATATAGTCAAGTGTCTCCTTCCTAAAATGACATTCATTTATCAAAACGCTTCCCTGCTGGGCTTCTGTTCCCCTGATGCTTCACTGCAGACGGCTCTCTCAGTTTCCTTTGCCATCTCCGTCTCTCTCTCTCACTTTATGTCCTCGTGATCAATAACATGACCTCTGCTGCCATCATCTACTTGTCTCGCTGAAACTACAGAGGTGTCCCCTGGGATCACACGAGGACAGAAATGCTTTCCGAGACCAGCAGGACTCAGTGTGAGCGTCTGAAGTGCTAAATTGGGTAGGGTCTTGCCCGGTGTTCTGGAACCTCTCAGAAAAGAAAAATCACTGATCTCATTAATATCTCAGCTGTTTATCCTGCAGTGAGAACAAAGCAAATAGAGATTTTTGCTAAACTGTCTCTTGAAAAGATCTCAACAATGTCACAAACTGTGCCAGCATTTGCCTGCAATCTAAAGTCAGTAATTTCAATAATAATAAAATTCTCATTAAGCAAATTATGTGAGCTTTGATATAAATTTTTATGTTATAGCTCTATACTTCTACTTTATGTCAACTAGTGTGAGCTGCTGAATGTACAGCGCCACGGCAAAACAAATTATATTTTATCTGAGTAATGAGTTTGCAGACTGATTTGAATGTGATGAGATAAACAGATCGGGGCACCACGAAAATAATACAAAAACACATGCAATCTTCAGAATGCAAACACAAACATACAGCATAGCCAGTGTAGTCCAATTCAGGAACAAATGACCCTTATGAACCAGTTCCTTCAATAAAATCCTTCAAAAACATTCACAAAGTTTAAGTTTGGATTGAATCTACTGACAATTTGCCCCCTGAATTCTTCAGGGTGGTAACAGAATTAGTAATTAAATATAAAAATAAATATTAAATAAACATATAATGACTTAAAAATGTGTAGTATGTAGTTAGTATCTCAAACAATTTTAAAAGTTATGACTCCTCAAGTAATTGTATGATAAACATCCTTGCTAAAGTTACATAACAGCTCCATTAAGGCCGTGTGTCCACCAAAGTTTTTAGCCGGCTGAAAACGCGAGGCGCTCTGCTGAAAACGTCGAGCTATGGGCACTCGAGAGCGTTTTGGCAGTGCAGCATTTTTTTCAGTTGAGAGGCTTTGCTTGTTATGATACGGAATATCCGCGAAAGTGTTACTAGTATCTAATTTCACACATATTTTGTTTCTGTGTTGATTCTATATTAAAATGTCGATACAATGTAACGTATTTTCTCTGGCTTTTGTTTTCAATTATTTTGTTCCGTTATAATGCTTGTTGTTGTCATCTGTTGACGTTGTACAAGTAGAATGTGGCGGTTGGTCGGCGTGGTATTTGTCCCGCCCCTCCTCCACTGTGATTGGACAGTTGTGTAAAAAGTGACAGTGATGAGCGCTGCGTTTTACCCAAAGTAGAACATTCTTCAACTCTCGGCGACCTGTAAAAAATGGTGAGCGCTCAGCGCTTCAGCGTAAAAAAACCGTTCAGCGCCTCATAGCGTTTTAAAAACGCGGCGCTCCCATTGAAAACAATTTTTAAAAATACGCCAGTCGCGTGAAAAAAAAACGCTTTGGTGGACACACGGCCTAAGCCTCCTGGGCTATAAAAGAGTAACCTGTAAACAATAAAGTTTTCTCTGATCTGCCTCATTGTGGCGGACTGAGTCTGCAGGACTCCTGTAGCATGTTGTTAACTAGGATGGATGAGGTCTAACGCTCTGGAGGCTGAGATCAGCTTCTAGCTTTTACAGCTCAAATCACAATGCATGTGCTGTCAGATGTGTCACACAATTCACTAGGGCTGGGACTGAAAAAAAAAAAAAAAAAAATCGATTCACCTAGGTATCGCGATTTTTTTCCCCAACGATTTTAAAATCGATTTTTTTATTACAGAATGGATATTAATTCAAATTAAATTGCTTTATTTTTGTCCTTGCTTGTAGATGAGGTTGACAGAAGTTAGCCACTTTCGTTTCAACAGAGGATGAAATGTGTCGTTATCTATGAGTGTTGAGTGACGTAATATAAGTGGATGCGTGACGCGAGACTGAAAGCACTGAAAAGCCCTCGTACTATGCTGAGAGAGATAAAACAATAGAGCTGCACGATTCATCTTTAAAAGACTGTGATCTCGATTCAAACACCCACGCGATCTTTCGATTCGTCTGTCTATTAAACCTTTGACAAAATCCTATCGCAACATTCAAATCTGTGTTGGCGCTGCCGCTGACCTGGAGAGAGTAGTCATGAAACAGCTTCACAGTCTTTTCAACCTCATAGTATCATTATTTCTGTGATACAAGATGTTTAAAGTTCAAATATGAACACTGATGTCTACGATAGCGATAAGAATAGAGTAAATCAACTTTTGATAGAAACTTGGCGCTTAACTCATTTATCGATTGCATTGTTTCAAGTGACTGTTAAAAAATGTATTTGTTATTGAATCATTTATTAAAGAGGATGTAGTACTGTATGATGCTTCTGAAATAAGTCAGAAAGATGTGATGAATTGTTTTTGTAAATATGACTCATCTTAAACATCATGTACAGTCTGTATAAGTGTATGATTTATCTTTTCCCCATGGTCTAGTGTTAAAAAAACAAAACAAAACATTCACAATAAATTGCAATATCGAAATCACAATACTTGTAGAATCACAATTCTTACAAAAAAAAAATAAAATAAAAATATCGCAATACATATCATATCGGCCCCCAAGTATCGTGATAGTATCGAATCGGGAGATACGTGTATCGTCCCAGCCCTACAATTCACACAACACTCTACCTCTTTTCACCTCTTGTGATTTATAATTTATCAAATCACAGTTATTCTCTCTAACACCTATAATACGATTTTAATACTACTTCTGTGTGTATAAGTGTGTTTGTGAGCACATTCTAGCATGTTTGTGTGTGAGAGAGAAAAGGAGACAGGGAAGGAAAAAGATTGAAGCAAAAACAGAGATGGAGAGAAACCTGGATAACATTTAACTTTGATCTACAGAAGAAGTTAAAGTGAACATCATTACTCTCTTTGGCCTGATGTGCAAGTATATAATTCATAAACTCACAGAGCAGAGATCTGAAAGATTCACTGCTTTTAGCTCACTGCTCTCAGAGCCAATTCCTCTGGACATGACACATATGGAGAAACTGTGCCTTTATTAGACCTAAAGATGGTGAGGTCACTTTTACTGGCAGCCTGCTAGCACAGCACACCAAGGAGGAGGAGTTATTGGACTACAAAAGGAAGGTTCACACATAGAAACGTCTGTGAAGTGAGGCATACATGTGCTTTACTGCTGTAATTATTGCATCCTGTAAAAATAATGTAAGGGTCATATTCCACACTTTTGAACCAGTTTTTGTTAGTCAACTTTTCTGGTTCTTTCATGGCCATTTTCCACACTCTCTCTAATCTTCGGACCTAAACAGGATGTTTAAGGAAATACTATTTAAAAAAAATACTGTTTTTCATATGAGCTAAATCTTTAATTTAGACTATCGAATGCAGCTTATTTTGGTCAAGAGCTACTTGTACATGGAGAGAACATTCTAGTAATTTAAAGGGTCAAACACAATTACTTTTGCTTATGTGTCATTTTGGGTGGGTTTATATGAAATAGATGAAAACACAGAGAAAATGAGAAAATAAATAAATCATCTTGAGAAAAGGTCATCCCGAGAAAATAAATAAATTTCAAATAATGGCTGTCATATCCCTCTCATCCCATGAACGGTTGTACAGACAACAATGAAAGGAAAACATAAAGAGCAGGAATGAATGTAGACTTTTGTACGAGTTTTTTAGACAAAGAAAAATTGTAAAATACAGTGTCGATCGTGGTTGTGTTTGCTCAGTACTACTTGCATCAAACAAAATATTTGATGCTTCCAACCTGACAAACTTAGTTTTTCCCCCAGAAATTATACTACATCAGCAACGTACCTTTTAAACACCCCTACTATCAGAAGCAGAATCAAATAGTTGCACCACTTTCAAATTAATCATTATGATCACAACTTGCAATAATTGTGTTAATTAGATCATTGGTTATGCCTGATTTAAATAATCTAACTGCATGATTTGTATTATCTTAGAACTGTACAATTTTGACATATAGTCACGTCTAGGGCTGTCCAAAAATATCGCTACAGCTAACTATTGCAATATTTTTTTCCACAATAGTGTATCGATATTCCAACCTCAAGTATCGATACTTTTTTTTTTTAATCATGTTTTAAACAGATTTAAAATCCCTCTGTATCAAACGACCTCCTCAGTTCCTGTAGATCGCCGACTCGCTGTCTTAAACGCTAACAGTTGCCCGTCATTTACATTCATACGGCCAATGTCTCAGAAGTAAGAGCAATGGCGGAAAATATAAGAGCACCTCCAGCTTGCAGAGCCGACGTATTGGTGCACTTTGTTTTTAAAATAAGTCAGGGAGTAATGAATTAGATTAAACAAATGCTATCTGTAAGCTTTGCCAAGCTACACAAAAATATTCAGAAAACCAACTTGCATTATCACTTACGACACCACACAGATTAAATGGTGGCACTTCAACCACAGCCGAAACCTGTTGATTCAAGGCAAACTACTGGATAATAACACCAACAAGATTCCGTCTACCTCAGCTCGTGCAAAGAACATAATGGTGCATTGCATTTGTAAGGATTTGTAGTCATATCGTGTTGTTGAAAACCCCGGCTTAAGGCATATGGTGAACACTATGGATGCGCGCTGTGATCCCCACTCGGACTCGCAGATGAGTTTTCAAAATATCAAATATCAAAAAAAAAAATTGCTTACAGCATAGTAGGGCATAAGTGTAACGCTGCAGGTTGAAGCAGGGAAGGATGCAGGATCTACTTGCAGCAGCTTTTATTTAAACAAACTCTAACAATCATAAACTGGATAACAAGAACAGAACAACCAAACACAACGCAACAACGACAGACAAGGAACAGACTGAAACACAGGGCTTAAATACACAGAACAGATCAGGGAAACGAGACACAGCTGGGACAAATCAACTCATAATGACTAATCAACAAGAAAAACTACAAAGGACTACAAAACATGGCACAGAACAGGAAATAACATAAGTCCACACAAGACAGGGATCATGACAATAAGTCACCTTTATTTATTATCCCGCCCATCCGTAAACCCCCAACTGGACCTCTAGGTTGAAAAATCGTCAATGCAAGTGAATGTGAGAAAATAATGTTTGAATTGTGCCATGAATGTGAACATATGTTGTCTGTGAATTTTGTATATAATTTTTCATGTTACGAGTTTGACAGTATATTGTATGATTCTTTGGCAAGCAGTTGTGGAAAAGACATAACGAGAAAGACTACATGTCGCCTATGTGACGTCACCCCATAACACATTTTCCCTCCACTTGTCAAATCACGGTGCTAATGCTGCGATAATCTATGGAGACAGATCGAGATGCCTGTGTGTTTTGTACCCAAATGTCACCATTCAAACCAAATGGGCTGTTCTTTCTTCAGATTCCCGCGTCGAAAGCAGCGAAGAGTTGTAGTCCACAAAGTGCTCTCACACAAAGTCTAACCGTATCAAACTTCTACCCGCTAAATTGTAGCATTCTTCACACAAAAAATTATATTAAAAAAATTCACAGACAACATATGTTCACATTCATGGCAAAATTCAAACGGGACCAGAAAATAATTATTTTCTCACATTCACTTGCATTGACGATTTTTCAACCTAGAGGTCCAGTGGGGTTAGCGGAAGGGGCGGGACTTACCAGCTCTATAGTCTAGCGCTTTTTACAAAACAGAGACACAAAACAGCAGCTCTGGAGAAAACAGTGATTTCATCGATCAGCTCAGTTCAGTTCTCATATAAAGGTGTCAATGCAGGCAGAGCAATAATGTTGTTAAATATAAAGCATAGGCTTACTGACTACACAATATGCACTTCATACATTTCAGTGTGTTCACTGTTCAGTGACACTGTGCAATGCAAATAGCTTTGCTAATAAATTGGAGTGGAAGTTATTATTATTTTGCTGAGTTATCAATATAATGTGATGCACATACCAGAATACCTCAGCAAGTTGTATTTTCACCTCTATTATTTAAAAAAAAAAAGTAAGTATTGCAATCTATCGCAATATATTGTGATGTATCGTATCGTATCGTGACACATCTATCGTGACCCCCCCATGCCAATATCCAGCCCGTCACCTCTGATAGCAGATTACTCTAAATGGTAAATGTAGAAACATGCATTTTTTTGGTAAAGCTGCTTTGAAAAGACATGCATTTTGAAAGGTGCTATACAAATAAGTGAGAACTTTGCACCCTCAAGCAATCTTTTATTATTATAAGAATAATAATTTTTCTATCACCTGCTTAAAATTGATTTTCAAGGGCGCAGTGCTCATTTCCAGTCTCATGTTTAGAAAGTCATGAGATATTTTTATTGAATTAGGCCTCTGATGTAACCAGCAATACCAAACAGAACGCCAAATCTCATCTGAAAAACATGTGACAGCTATTGATCATGTTACTCACTGCCATCAATGGTACAGTTGCATAATTGGTTTACATAATACCACAAATCAATAAAAATCTATTTTTCATAATTGCAATCGCAGTAAGTGGTAATGAATGGATTCATGCTGGATGCAGGGACGTGTGGGGAAAAAAACTATTCTGGGAAATCATCTTAACAGCCTTTGCTGCCCCACTTGGCTCCAAAGTAAGCGATGGAGCCACTGACATTGAGCTCCTGATGTTCTATAGCTAAATTCAATTCGGAGAAGACAGAACACCTTACGAATACAGAACTGAAGCAGAAATGGCCTTCGATCAATAGGAATCTTATCAAGCATCCTTTTCAAATCCCATTTTTTGGGAGAATGAATGGAGTCAAGGCCCAGGTGAGGGACAGAGAAGGATATTGGCAGTTTATCCGTGGTTTCTGTTCTTTGGATTCTGATGGATTCTGATTCAGACTAAACCGGGCCTGCCTGTATAACTCGCTCTTCCTCTTCTTCTTCTGAATCAGTTTCTGGTTCAAACATATATGACTAAAATAAACCAATATCTGTGTCTGTATTTGTGAAATAACTGTAGCGAGCACATCCACAACTTTTAATACCACGATGATGCCCTTTGATTGACATTGAATGATGATGTTTAATAAGGATTGTGTTTGATTAACCGAGAAGTGTGCGTGTTTGTGTGTGACAAATCCAGAAAGACTGCAGCAGCAAATTCAAGAGGATCCATATAGTTGAATCATAAGTTTTAAACCTCCCAGAGGGCTGAAGAATATGTTCAACTAAATTAGTATACGCCGCATATTTCCTCAGGTCGATGATGCATAGGATATGAATCTGCTGGCAGTGTTTCATACGTTTTTCGCCTTAAAAATTAAACACTCTTTTACACACATTCAGATCTAAGAGTTGCTTTACAGTGGCTGACAGGGGTGATGGAGCAGTATTTCTGTCCTACCTCCGCAGTCACGAAGGATAACATTAATCTAACTGTGATGAGAGACCTTTTTCAACCATGGAGGTTTTCTTTGATAATATTACATTTTTTTAGAATAAAATGAAGGAAGAAGGAAGGGCAGAAATAGAGAGGGAGTGGAGTGCAATGAAAGCACATACTGTAAGTGTGTGATATCTAGTAGAGGTCTTCATGGAGAACCCGAGACCCGAGGACCTTGGAATGGAAATATTTTAAATGGTCAGCCGGGTCCGGGTCGGGTCCCAATCTATTACTTCGGGTCCCGGGTATGTTTAACATTGTGTGTAATACCTGAGTCGATCGGAGAAAACCCGGCCGTAATCAGAGTCAGTAAGCGCTGTGAGTGTGTTTTGTAAGCCGGGAAATAAGGTGAAAAAAAACACGGCGACCGCAGCCGTCAGAGGCAGTGCGGACTGAGTTAATGCGAGGTCACGTGATCATGAGTTTTCCTGTTCCTATTGTGTGCAACAGTAGATGCAAACAAACTACTCTGTGGTGTACTACTGCATATTTTTGCGCGACATACAACAACTCAAAAATGAAAAGCTAAACATGTCACACATCTTTGGAAAGCTGAGACTCTTGTGATTCGAATCAGTGAATCAGACTTCACTGTTGGCACAGAATATTTTCATTCACTACAAAGAACAGTTTCATAATAGTTAGGCTATTCGGTCAGGAATCGAACCAGATTGCTCACATTGTACCTTTTTGATTCCCTAAAAATAATGAGTTGGAATCATGCTCAATGTAAGAATTTGATTTGTGACCTTGAAATAAAATACAATCTGTTTACAAGTTTATTCTATGTCAGGTGAAGTTTATTCTATGTCAGGTGAAACAAAAAAAGAAGATATTTTGAAGAATGTTCAGCTGTTTTTGCCCATACAATGGACACCACTATATAGATATATATATATATGTACAGAGACATAAAAAAAAATAAAAAAAAAATAAAACATTGATCATTTACAGGTTTAAATTAGATCTTCAATGTGGTTTCAAGCTTTTGGACCACACTGCATGATGTTATAGACCAAATCAATAATTTAAAAACACAGTGCTAAAGCCCAAAAGCTTGCTTATATAATATTCCTCAGTCAAGGCCAACAGATCAGTTCAACAGAAGTCATATTAGAAGACTCGCAATATCAAAAAACCTTTTGCACAGCCACAGTAATAACACGCCATTTATTTCTCTCTCTCTCTCACTCACGCAGAATCTAAACCTTACTTTTCTTTTCAACAGTCCATACCCTTTTTCTGTTTCTGCAGTCATGTTGTTTCTATTCTGTTCCCCTGAAAGACACACGCACACACACTCGCTCCAGTCTATATCCCCACAGACTGTGAGTCAACACGTACGCCGCACATTCGCTCCTTCTCCAGCAGTCTATTTTCTTCTCTTTCCTCCACCTCTCTTTCTCTACCCAAATCTCACTCGTCTCCGTGTTGAAGAAATCAAATCATCAGGTGTGCCGTGTGACAACGGCAAAATTCTCATTTGATAATGACTTTCCTGTGAGTAAAAAAAGAAAAGAAGATTTGAGGCTATCCTAAAAAGTCACGGTGGCTTTAACCCTCACCTGACCACAGATCAGATGACTGGTGTTGGCGATCGTTATCGAGATGAAATTCCATTTCACCTAATCATCACTGTCATTTTACGCAATCAGTACAGCAGCCGGGATTGATTGGTTATCCATTACAGAGACACCCCAAGATCCTCAATGTCATTGTGCACACAACGTGAACGCACGTCAGTTTGAGAACAAATGGATGGGAATTTCATATGGGCTAAAATTGGATGCAAATCAGTCAACGATGAAAATCCATGACTGGAGAGTTAATTTACGTCAACGAAAGCATGTTTGAATTATTCAGACTATAACATTTTATAGCTCCAAGAGAGAAAACATTCTTATACCTCAAGGGCAACCAGGCAGTCCAAGGTCACAAGAAACACCTCACAATCAAAAGGCAAATGACTGTCTGAAGCCAAAAAGAGAGAGGCAGACAGAATGATACAGTCACAAAGTCAGACTGCTGCCGAGAGGAAAGGGGTCATTACCTGGGAAACGGAGACAGAACTAATGACACGAGAAAGGCATTCCAAGTTTGGAGCGCACACACACACACAGACACCTAACCAAAAACACATGTACACACAGACACACGGACAAAACGAGAGATCATTAGCACTCTGCTCAGCTCCACTCAGATGTGAGGGAGTTTCAGATGCGCACAAACACACACACACACACACACACACACACACAGACAGACAGACACACACATACACACGTTAATCTCTCAATGTATTATTCATAAGAAGTCGTTATTACTGTCATTAAAATCTGCCTTTGATTCATTGAAATGATCAGTGGGAACTGTGAGATCTTCACTGTCTTCTAGACCCCTACTGAAAGGGTGACTGAACTAATCTGGTAAAACAACTCATTATACACCATCAGGGGTTTCCACGTGATAGGACAATCACACGGCATCGCTCCAAGCTAACGGTTCATCAGAGCTTGTGTTTATCAACAGGTTTCGGTTTCTGAAAAACATCAAGGACACCAAGTTGAAGGACATTTCAATGAATAAAGGTACAAAAACCTTTCACACGAGCACACTGATTTAGTGGTGGACTGATTTAGTTTTTTTTATGGCCGATGCCGATATCAACATTTCTATCTAGCAACAGATTAGACAAAATAGTTAAACAGAGACCATAACTAATGAAGACACTGTGTTCTCAGCGCCGTCAAAATAAAAGTCCTGCTCCCAACACATCGGCCAAACAGAAAAGCTGATGCCGATATTTAATAAATACCAAATCGACCACTACACTGATTTATGTAGACTACCGTTTAAAAGTTTTGGGGTCTGTGATTTTTTTCTAAAGAAATGAATACTTAAATTCAGCAAGGATGCATTAAAGGTGCAATAGGTGATTCTCCAAAGAATATTTTTTTTAATAATGCTGGTCGAAAATCTCTTCATATCCTGATAGCAATCACTACGTTACGCAGTCTAAATGTATTTTTATAAATATAGCCTATATCATCTGAGGAAGGCGTAAGACCATTCAATTATTTAATTCGGTCCGAATGGCGATTTGCAGGGAGGTTGGGATCGTATGCTTTCAATGCTAGCAGGCTAAAGTTAGCATTTACCAGATCACCTACTGCACTTTTAAATTGAACAGAAGTGACAGTAAAGATATTTATAATGTCTTCTATTTCAATAAAGTTGGCTATTCAATTTAAAATAAATGCTGTTCTTTTGAACCTTCTATTCTTTTTAACACGGATAATTATCAGTGAATCAGTAAATCAGAAAATCAGCATATTAGAATGATTTCTGAAGGATCATGTGACACTGAAGACTGGAGTAATGGTTTCTAAAAAACCCCCAAAAATCAGCTTTGCCATCACATCACAGGAATAAAATACATTTAAAGAAAACTGATATTTTAAGGCGAGACACTACAGGTGAATAGGGTAAAAATGTTAACTAGCAGATATCACCATGAAACTTTCCCAGTTGATAGCAAATCCCTCTGTAAACGTCTTCATAATATAACTAGGTACAAGACTGGAAAGTTTGGTGTATATATGTGCTACTGAAGTGGAGATTGCGGACTTGGAGTATGAGAGAAAAGTCATTTTGAGAAAACGGGCTTTAAAGATTTATCATCAGCCAATGAGATTGCGCATTCAGCCCTTTTACTTTCACGATTGGTTGCTGATAAAAAGGAAATGACCATATTTGGATCCGACAGGATTGTACAGGAGAGAGAGAGCTTTCCAGCGGTGCATGTGATGACAGGGAGCAGACAGCGATCGCGGAGCAGCATGTTGATTAAGAACGCCAACTTTTGTTGAATTTATGAGAAATCTACAGACACAAACAGACAAAGTGTAGTAAAATAAATACCTAAATGTGTATTTCGGACTTTTTTTCACCACAAGTCTGAAAAAGACATGTTATTGAAGACAAATATCCAAAAATCTCAAAATTGACCAGTAAAAAAAACACAATGTTTTCGCCTGCCGTGTCTCGCCTTAAATTGAAATAATATTTCACAATAATTGCAGCCTTGGTGAGCATAAGAGACATCTTAAAAACCTTACTGACCACACAATTTGAATAGCAGTGAAGAAAAACATAATAAATGTCAAATTCACTTATTTATTTTAATTAACTTTTTGTTTATCTATTGTATTCTTTATTTCATTTATTTAGCATTTGTACACTATTTTAGTGTTTTTTGTACGCCTTTTTGTGAAGGAAGCTCTCTACATTAGTAAAGACATAAAAAGGTCTTATTAAAAAGGCGCAGGGAAGACATTTTTCATCTAAAAGCAGAGCACAGAAAAGGCAATCAAACATTCCACAAGCATTGTACACAGGAATAGCCTGCACAACAGAACCATGCTGATCTATTGATCTGACCTATAGTGGAATCTGGCATCTGCTAATCACTCCTGTTTGCAACAGCATTTTCATACTGATCTAGGTGCTGCTTTCAGTCCTCAAATCCAGTTGTAAGCCAGTGTAAGGCAGATGACAACCAGCACTAAAGGGATATCGTCGCTCCCTTGAGCAGGTCAGAGTTGCAGTGAAGAGGTGAGAGAATGCTGCTAAGCTCTCCTGAATGAATCAGTCTTCTTTTTTCATTTCATGAAGCAATTGCTTCCAGCTTTCTCTCTTCCTCTCACACACCACTGAGGCTGACAGACAGAGATTTACACCGTTCTGATGGTGACTAATGAGGCTTGTTTTGCTTTAGTGCTTTACAGCCACATTCAGTCTAAACCAATGGTTCTCAAGCTTCTCCGGCCAAGTACCTAGTCACAATAAAGCTCCCTCTAATTTTCATAATTATGTGAGCAAATTAATAATCAGCACTGAGCACACTGACATCAATGCACATTTGAGAGCAAGCTTAAAAACCGAGCAATACAAGGCCATACTTTGATTAATATAAATATAAGGGCTGCACGATGTATCGTTTTAGCATCGATATCGCGATGTGCGCATCCACGATAGTCACATCGCAGGATGTGCGATGTTAAGGATAGTTATCGTAGTTGATCCGTGATTCATGATCCATACGGTAACGCTTGTGATTCGCGGATTAATTGCAAAGTTTAACCATCATAGAGTTAAAGTTTATCATTTAATATAATCATAGATATCATTTTGTCCCAATATTGCACACCCCTATTTATAAGTGAAACCATTACACAAGTGATTTGTTAGAAAACAATGATTCATTCAGGAACAAAACAAGTACCTGTCATTATGAGTCAGTCAATGAATCATTCACTAAAGCCATTTTTTCGAACACTTCAAAACAAATCAAACAAGTGGTTTGTACCCAAGTATTCCAGGGCTTTTCCTGCATTGAAAATATTTTGGCGGCCGCCAAAACGAATATTTGTCCAGCCAAAGATTTATTTGATAATTTAATGTGATAATTTAATGAGATACCTGCTGTTCTCTAGTACTGATACGTGCTGACAGTCGGCTACTTGGAAACGCTCCCGTGAGTGTTTGTGACAGCACTCTGTGAAGACCATCAAAAGTTTTTATTTACAACAGTTGAGCAATGTAGCAAATCACAGACATATCTGTTGAGCGTGTGAATGCAATGGCCAATCAGAGGCGTTTAAGTTAGTCAGAATCTGCTCAAAACGGTGGAGTTTTTATTCATCGCAAGTTCTGCACACTCGTGAATCCTTTCATTAACCAACAAATCACGATGTCAATAAGATTTATTGCACAGCTTCATTAATTATAATGGGAGTTTTCACAAGAGTGCAACTTTGTGTACCTTGCGATGCAATTGACAGATTCAGTGATCTTTGCTCGCTTTCTGTATATTATATATATTTTTCATGCTGCAAACGACATATTGCAAAGTTTCTGGTTTGACAACTGAATTTAAACGCAATTGAATCCGATTGACTGTAGGTATGTTTCCACCCAAAGTTGCGAATTTAACTTTTGTGCAAAATTGGAATATCTGATAAAACAAACACCATTTCCATCCAGTGAGCCGAAGAGAACAAAATCATCACTTCCTGATAAATTGGCGCTAAATATCACTAAGAAAAATGGAAGTTGCTGCAGTAGGAGAAATTTTCGTATATAACAAATAGGGATGGGACGATTACCGGTTTCACTATAAACCACGATAAAATGTACTGACGGGTAGTAATATCGTTTAAAATTTTATTATCATTAAAACCGTGTTTGATTATCGCGATTTTAATAACTCATCCTGTTCAGCCAGCAAAAATGTCTGATGCAGGCGTGTAGCGCGCAATGTTTTTTTATTTTTTTATTTATTTTTTTATTCAAGAATAATAATGCGATAATGCGTTGCTATTGACGACGGTCATTATAAGGAAGGAAATGCCACAGAATATAATCTTGCTTAAAAAAGTGCATAGAGCGGCTTGTTTTATTTGTTGATTTCCAAATATAAAACTTGTTGAAATGTCTTCAGTGTGAGCATCAACTCTTTTTGAACACTTTCATCTCGTTTTAACAAAACCGTGATAATATTGATAATCACGATAATTCTGGTCACTATAATCGTGATTTTCATACCGTCCCATCCCTAATAACAAATGACCTGCGCCTCAGAGCGCACAGCTGAAACGCAATAAAGTTATTTTACCATGACAATGGACAGAACAAAATATTCTGATACTGTACGTTCATGAATCTGAATGATCTGTGCAGTCTTTGAGTGCAAATGTATAATCCTGCCACTTTTTCTGTGTAATGTGTTACTTTGTTATTCACTTTTCAAATCATTCACTCAGTGACTTTTTAATTTAAATTTACAGATTTTAAAATATAAAATAGTTCTAAGAACTTTGTTTTATGATCTGTCCGACAGTGATTATTTTAAATAGAATGAGATAAAAATAAAAACTGTTTCTTTGCAATTAAATTAATTTATTGTCAGAAATGGATTCGCAGTTCACTAGGGTACTTTGTGTGACTGACTGTGTTCGTCCGCCACCATCGAAGACCATTTTTAACCCAGTTGACTACGGATTTCGGTCTTTCTCTTTTCGATTAGATGTACAAGCTGTATTTATAAGGCAGAAAAAGCTGTCGAGTGAACCAACTTGCTTTACAGGGACTTTGACACGGTCAAAACCTTACCACTTCACATTGCACATTGTAGGGGATGAACTTAGATGCACAAAGAATTGTAGATAAAACAGGGGAAAAAAACACCAGGTCAATGAATTTCCAGAGTCATGTTAAGCACCATCTGGAGCATTCATCAACATCAACCCAGGGATCACTCTTATAAATGCTGCATATTACAAACTATGACCTTTTAAAGAATTCCTAAAAGAAGATGTATTTTCCACAGACCCAGAATTACATCCCAAATCCAGCGTAAATGCTCAAAAGGGCTTCATTACTCAGATCGACTTAACAGGAATACTTCTGCTGACAATATTTTGCTACGTCTCCAGAGAGCCATTACCTGTCCCGAACAGCTTTTACCTTATTTTGAAACGTCCTCTACACAAATGCCGTAATGACAATGATTCATTCCCCGTGCGCTTCAGCATTGACACACAGGAGATTCAGTAACAAATCGATGGGGCTCAGATGTCCCTGAGCAAGAGTTAGTTACGCCCGTTTCTCCACAGTGGCTCATTTTCTTTTGAATCTCAGAGGTGTGTGTGTGATTTTAAAAAACACAAGGTCTGCTTTTTGATGTTTTATTCAAGTGTGAAACTCACGGAGGCGTGATCCGAGGATTGATGGCTGTTGGGCCGAGGTTAACCAGCTTGCACAGACACTCACAGAATGTTTCCCAACAGAATGATGGCAGTTTGAATTATACTGAGCATCTCTAAATACTTGCGTGTCATAGAGGTGGCGGACCTAATTATGACCAGAAAGTCTACTCTTTTACTTTATATTAAAGCTACAATATGTCATTTTCTCCTCCACTAGGAGTCGCTAACCTCTTACAATAACAAAGGCGTAGGTTGATGACGCATAAGCAGAATTATGGAGCTTGCCGTCATGCCGAAGGATCTAATAATGTTTATGGATGAGTGAATACATTGATGTTTTTAACATGACTGTGGTATGAAGCAGGGTGCGATTGCTAATGAGAGACAGATATCAACGCCACATGTGAGTCCCGCGGATATAAAGGAATAAGGACATTTCATTCTACCGAACTACCCGCAAGTGCTGAATAAATACTCACACAGGTCAGTTTATTAGATGAATTAAACTTGTGAGGTAACGCAGCGCTGTTTCACTTGGTCTACACTATCACACTAAACTGCATTTGAGTGTGTTGAAAGTTTTAATGTTATTCTGTGTGTAAGTTTGTCTGTATGAGACTAGCAGTAAGCTAGATCAACATTAGAATAACATGAATAGAATATCATGTTGAGCCATATAACATTGACTTGTTTTTATTTGCTCACCTGTCTAATAAAGTGCATGCAGGAGCGGCATCTCTGTCAAGTCGAAGTTAGTCGCGGGCGCGGAGCTCTCGGCATCTCGAAAACGCTACGCTGATATTGATCCTCGTTTTAGTTCTCCTTTTGTCCCAAAGTCTGCTTGCCATGGTTCATAATGTTTGAACGAAACAACAACAGCGTGAGCTTGCCGCTAGACGTAACGCAGTTGTCCACGTCTGTCGCCATGGTTACTATGGCAGTACGAGCGGAAACCAGGGATAACGCGGATATTACGTCATTGACAGGCGACAAGTGAACAGGGACGAGCCATTATTTAAAATTGGAATTTCTCTGAAATTAAAAATCTTTGGGAACTTTTGGGATATTGTAAGTACACTGTGCATTTTTGGATATTTTATAACAAAAATCTTACATAATTGTAGCTTTAATGATGTGAGATTATTAAAATGACTTAATTAACTGTACTGGGAAAGACCTTGAATTAAAAGGAAACCTTTCAATTTCGACTTCAATTGTGACAAAAACCACCGGCAGTCCGGTGCGGTCAGTAACTTTCTCCAGTTGGTGGGACCTGATTATACAGATGACATTCAAAGAGAAAAAAGCTCAAAGGGACACCAATATAATTCTCTCAGTAGACGTGCCAGCTGAAGATGAAACATGCATCTGTGTATGTTTGTGTGTAAGTATTACTATTCCATGTGGGAATGATGGGACAGGGAAAGAAAAAAAGAGAGAGAGAGAGACCACATCATCTACACTTTAATGTCAGCCATTTCAAAGGTGTTTGTACCTCAGAAACAGGAGGTTTCATCCCTTCTCTCGGCCTCTTTTACCCTGACAAGCTTTCTCTCTGCCTCTGTGGAATAAAGCTCAGCATGAAAGAGTAAGAAAGTCTTTCCCTAGCTGCGTCTGCACAAACTGGCCTTTTGAAAATAACTGGACTTAAACATGGCATCATAACATACACATAAAATAGCAATATTGTGAAATATTACAATATATTTTAAAATGGAATTTATTTCTGTGATGGCAAAGCTGAATTTTCAGCAGCACTACTAAGTCTTCGATGAATAGAAAGTTAAAAATAATAGTATTTACTTGAAAAAGAAATCTTTTGTAGAATTATAAATGTCTTTACTGTCCCTTTTGAGCAATTTAATGCATCCTTGCGGAACTGAAAAAACAAAACAAAACAACCTTCCTGTCCCAATACTTTTGAATGGAAAAGTAAAAATGCTGTAATGAGTCTAATATCTTGATTTCCACATTTCCTAAAAAAAATGTTTGGCAAATGTCTATGCAAAACACAGCAAAGACACTATGGGCCTGTTTACACCTGGTCACGTTCATGCATTTTCTCTGATCAGATAGCTATGTGATCGTGAAAAGAACGGGTGTAAATCTGATCACTCAAACCACTTCAGGAGGTGGTTTGAAACACATTCCAGATGAAACTGGACAAGTGTAAATGCATCGGGTTGTTTAAAGCCACATATGAAAATGTACTCCTCCCAAAATTGTAAAAATATAAACACATGAGAGCGTTTAGATATGACAGCACTACTTCAACACGCAACGCCAGATGTGACCCGCCACAGATGAGTAACTGAGGATCTCCTCAGCAAGCCAACGTCAAACTGCCACAAAGGAAACTGAAAAGTTCCGCATCGCATCCTAAAGCTAAACACACAATCATCTTTATTAAAAGTAGTGACTAAATGATCTTACCAGTGCTTTTACCACTTTCTCTCCTATTGTGATCTTTGATCTTAAAATTAACTGATGTCTGTTGCTTTTTGTCTTCGTTAAATTTGCATATAGCGCAATTGAAGTGTTTTAACAAAATGCTATCTGATCAGTAAAAATGCATGAAGTGACCAGGTGTAAATAGGCCCTATGGTGTTGTCAATGCGTTTCTAGCATATCGCTATGTGGTTGCTAGGGTGTTTTGGGTCGTTGCTCAAAAGAGCCCAGCCCCAAGTATCTAGAAATGCATTGGGTTAAATTGTCTAATTCATACACTGCCAAGCAAAGGAGATGACAATGAAGGCTGAGATAAACCAGCACTGTCATTTACAGTCATAAATCAGATCTCAGATCTGTTTAAAGATCACTGCCTTAAAAAAAAAAAGAAAGAAGATATTTAAAGCCAAACATCCCATGAGATTTTCTGGGATGTGACATTTGAAAAACAGAAAATAACCATTATGTTTCTTTGGAGATGTATGTCAAGCATTATAATATGCCCTGCAAAGCTCTTCCTCCACGCAAAGTTTGTGAAATCATTACGATGATAACGTTTGCTTCGCTTGAAATCCTTCCTTTGTGCCTGTGGATATTTTGGAGAAAAAAATAAATAAATAAATACCACCTCAAATCATAAATACTTTTTTTCTAACAGAGAAAGGAACATCTTCCCTGAAGCTTTGGTGCTTATTGTGAATGCTTTTAGAACAGTAATGACTATAATAACTAGCCAGTGCATTTCCTTCAGTCTTTCTGTCTGTGCGAAACACCGCTGTAGTTGAGAGATGACGGCTCTGGAGGGATTTCTCACATGGCTGAGCTGTAATAAGACTGAAAACGTCCTCTAACACTTCATATTTCTATGGAGACTTTCTCTTTAGTATACAGTTGACAGTGTGAAAAGAAATAGGCCTGGAAGATCAGACATGTTTTCAGTGTATTTTAAAAAAAATATGATGCATTCATCAGTCCAGAAAAACAGTGTGCATGGACAGACGAGAGACTTGTTTTCTTTTCAAGCTCAAAAACATGGGTTGAGATCACTGTACCATGAATGAAGATCCGTATGCAGAAGCAGCTTGGGGCAGTTTCTCTAAACACTGCTGTTGAGCCCCCAAGCTAAAAGCCCTTTCTTGTGGGTGTGTGCAACGACTTTTCTTTCTCTCTGTCAGTCTGTGTCCATCTATTTGACAAAATCAGTTCAATTATCAATTATTTTAAAGTTGTGTGGGGCGATAAATGGAATATTTGCGTTACAACAAAAAGTATTTTGCTTTAGAAGTATTTTTTTCACAATCATTTAAATGCATTTTTTTATAAGTTTACTAATGATTGTAGAACTAGACCAGCTTAATGTTTACTCTTAATGTAACAAATATTTTTTTATTTGTATGCATCAATATACCATGCAATTAATCGTTCAAATGTTTGGGGACAGTATGACTTTAGTGTAAGGATGCACTCAATTGATCAAAAATTACAGTAAATGCACTTACAGATAAATGCTTTTCTATTCTAATAATTATTTAAAACAGTTATTTAAAATAATGTCACAATATTACAGTTTTTACAGTATTTTTGATCAAATTAAATGCAGCCTTGATGAGAAAAAGAGACTTCTTTCAACATTAAAACATAAAAAAAAAAATCTTACTGACTACAAAGTTTTGAACAGTAGGGTATATAGTTATATTGGTGCGCATAAGAAATGAAAAAGAAAAAAAAGAATGTGAAGCAGAAAAGATAGAGGAAATGACCAAGCAGAGATGGTGAAAGGAGAAAGAAAAAGCTGCAGAGAACAGAAGCAGTGGGGGAGTAATTATTTAGCAATCTCCTGCGAGGAACTCCTTTACAAAGGCGTACAAAAATACCCATAATCAGACATACACGCTTTACATTGTTAACCAAGGTCATTTTCACCATGTGTGCATCCTGTGTATGTGTGCGTACTGTTCAAATAACAAGCTTGGGATACAAAAAAATCCATCACTGAAGACAAATGGTACCCGTGTGCTCCAGACGGGGTGTGGTGCCACTGCACCTAAAATCGTAAATGAAAGTACAGAAATGAGAAGATCAGGATGCACTTTGGCACGAGAAGTATGCCGGTGAACGACCTTGGTATAAATTCCTAACTACAACTTTTTTTGAGAGAAAAAAGTGGAAGGATGAGGCATGATGTGGCCTTGAGCGACTATTCCCAAAATCCCTCATCCAATATATGAGGAAAAAAAGCATAGATCAACGGAGAGAGAGAGCAGGATCTTCCTCTTAGAATAGGTTACTTAGATAAATGCTAATTCAGAGTTGTGATTAAGTGTCAATGGGTATCGTTTGAATTTTAACGATTCTGATTCCGTTTATCGATTCTGATTCTTATCGATCCCTAATTTCGATTCCAATAAGGTAAAAAAAAATAAAAATAAAAAATACCTTAGATGATATTCACATTAGGGATGGCCGACATATTATCGTTTGCGATATACATATAAAAAGTATATCTTATCTCTTCACGATAAGAATCAGTATTCCCGCGATACTAACGATAAAGCCTAGTTGATGACGTATTTCTGTTTGGGACCCATTCGCAGCTCACGGGCCGAGCGAAAAACAACTATGGCGGAAGGCGGACGCGGACGTGAAGCTGGGGCGGAGTTTATCGCTAAACGAGGAATTACCTCTACAATCTGGAATTGGTACATACAGATATATTTTCACTCGCTGAACACTGACTGAGCACTTGAGAGTTTCGCTTTCCATCAAGCGGTCCGTAAGACACACTATTTCAGTTCATCTCAATGAATGCACAGTGTATTTGACGCTATAGGGATGGGTACCGAAAACGGGCCCAGGTGCTGAATTATGAAAGACCGCTGGATCGATAAGCTCGGACGTTATCGGTTCTGCTATCGGTACTGGAGAAATTAAGAAAATACACGTACTATTTACTATTGCTATAAAGACGTTCTCTTGCAAATTTTATCTCGCCAGCCATATATAATAATATTAAACCATTTGTCTTTGATGCATTTTTGCTATTCGTAGTCCAGAAGAAAGAGAGAGAACTGTCACGAGGAGCCATTTTGGCTTCCAATGATTATAAAAAGAAGACATCTGAGGTAAAAAGATGAAAACCTATAGTCGCATTCTGTCTATAGTCGCATTCTGTCTATAGTCGCATTCTGTCTAGCGCAACTTCCTACCTTTCACAGCGGTGCACTGTCATTTCTCCCTAAAACTCAAACTTAACGTCAGAATCAGCACAATCGGTGATTGTTGTAAAATGCATTCTCTACTGCTGCTAAACTACGGGATGTGTTTTATAATACAAAGAGTTTCTATGAGCACAAAAATCTGCGCAAGAGACGGCGTATCCAAGGCGGCGTGCGCTGCAAAACGGACCGCAACGAGACAAGCAAATTATACTCTGTGCTACGTGCGCGTTTGTCTAACTGATCAAATATACACAAAAATAAGTCAAAATGACCGGCTTGGAGATTCACTTAAACAGTTTATTCATTTTAACACAGTTTATGTCTTAAATGGACATAGATAGTTGGGAGAAAATATGGTGCAGAAGCACTCTGTCTTAAAGGGGCAGCAGTCTATTAAAGCTGCTGACGATTACGCCAATAATGCTAATCAAACAACAAAAGGCAAAGAGAAAATCAATTACAGCTCTTGAATGAATAACTTTATTTAATAAGAATGAATCTATCTATCTATCTATCTATCTATGATAAACTATGCAGTGTTATCTTACATTTGATTACTTAATTAGATTTCTTTATAGGCCATATTACTTACCTGAACAGTAATGTTAGTAGACCTTCCTGAAATTAAAGCACTGTGTATATAATTTGCATCTTTGTTTTATTGTTTACTTATTTTATTTTTTGTTTGACCATGCTTTTGTACTTTGTAATTGCTTGTCGTGTCCTATGTATATGAAACACAAAAAAGCCTGCACACTGCTGCATAAAAAATAGATGTTTTATTGGTTTAGTTAAAGCATTGCTTTTTCTTTTGCCATAGATATTTCTTTTTTTTATAACAAAAAGAACCAATAAGAAAACCGTTAAAGTACCTGATCGATAAGCAGTATCGGTAATAGTAGTAATACCGTTAAAACTTTAACGATACCCATCCCCTATTTGACGCACAGTAAAGACAAGCGTCAGGCGCCCGACTCGCCGTGGCTTTGCTGAGAGCGCTCAGTGTTTCTCACATATTCAAAGAGAAAGCGAGAGTTCATTTGGGTTCATTCTTTATGAGCAAGCAGAAACTAATGCAACAAATGCAGACGTGATTAATATTCATGAACCCATCAGCGCATCCTTAGTGCGGTTTAAATTGTTATTAGTAGTAGTATTATCATCTTATTGGTATTATTGTTAGTCTTTAACATTTCAAACCTGTAATTGATTTGAATTATTGTGTGTAATTGTTATTGTGTGATGTTTTTCAGTACAGTTGAACTTTCTAAAAATGATCTGCAACTTTTCCATTTCTGCAAGGGCTGGTGTTTAGATTTGTACAGTTTTTTTTTATTCTTTTATGTAATTGGTATATTATAGGAGCCTATTTGATGATGGGTACGTAGATCAATGTTTGTGTTTCTGAGGCTCTCAAGAATGCATGCAGCTATCACTCGTAGCCAAAAACAGTGGTGAATGGTACTATATTTATATCGTCATTGCAGGGCTCCAGACTAACTTTTTTTATTAGGAGCGTTGTAGCCCCTGACTTAAAATTTTAGGAGCGCAAGCAGAAAATTTAGGGGCACACCTTCACATTTTCCCCCTAAATAACTATTACAGACAAATGCTTTGATAATAAATAGACTTAGCGTACAGAAATTATGGTGCAGTTTTATTTTAAGATCACAGGGCTCCAGACTAACATCTGAGGGCAGCGGCACTAAGTTCTACAGAAAGTGTTTGGTAGCACTGTGGGATGACAAAGCACTGAGCTTAATTTGAGGTGTATAGATAAAGTTAAATTTAATTATTATCCTTCATAATGTCTTAATATTAATTCAAAAGCAAAATGAGTGACAAAATAGATATTAGGGAGTGAAAATAGCCAATAAGCGCCTTCAGCAGCTGTTTACAATGGTAATTTAGTCTTTTTTTTTTTTTAAATAAGTGTGTTTTCCTACTTCTTGAAATTTTCAGTTTTATAAATAGAGACAATCTTTAAAGGATGAACAAAAATGTTTTGGTCAACAACACATTAAAAATAACATTTAAATATGATATAGTTTTGAAGTGCTGGAAAAAGATGTGTAGGCTACTTTTATAACCACAGTATACCATAGTTATAGTTATGCCTGGTTCAGATTAAATTTTTTTTTTTGTATGTTATGATAGTCACTGTGTCAGATTACACGATTTTGACTCCTAAAAATCTTGTCATGTCCTGGACAAGAAACATTGTCAGACTACACGTTGCTTTACGACCAGTCATCGCGGGCCTTCTCACACACACATTCACTCGCACATGTAACTTACACATGCACTCACTCACATACACGCACATAGACTGTACACGCACTGTCACACACACTGACACACACACACACACGCTCACCACGCTCTCACTCACTCACACACTCACTCACTCACTCTCGCTCGCGCACGCACGCACTCACACACACACACACACACACACACACACACACACACACACACTCATTCACTCTTGATGGAACCCGTCATGGAGGACCATTAAGAATTTAAATATGCTAGTCTTTTTGTCGTGATGTCGTAAACAAAGCATCGCAGACGCGACGTCGGTTGCGCCCACTATGACACACTATACGAGATGAAATTTACTGCATTGATATCATTATCGCAACAAATATCAGAAAATATTGTGATATAGTTTTAAGTCCATATCGCCCATCCCTAATTCACATTTATTCTAAGTCTTATTGCAAAAACATTTTATTGTAGCTGAATACCATGAATAAAAATCAACAGGCTAAAGAGCACTTACACAAGGAACTTTTGTCTATAGGTTAAAAATATAGCCAAACTAATATCAATTTTAAGCAATATTAAAGACAAGAAAACACTAAAAAAGAACAAATAAACAAATTGGAAATTGCACAAATAAATACAACTAAACAAAGATACAATACAAATAAACAGTGTTTTAAGATTTTCAGATATTCAGGTACAGAAACTGTAATCAAATGTAAAATAACACTGCATAGACTAAATAAAATATGCATTACAAATATAGTTACAAAAGTTATTCAAAGACAATTTTCTGTCTTTTTTTTTTGTTTTTGATTAATGTTATTATAGAGATGGCAGCAGGAATATTAGGCTGTTGTTACTTTAAGACCTGCACGGATCCAATATACTGTACAAATGCGTTTTCTTCAACTGTTTATGTTCACTCAAGACATAACTGACTGTTTACAAGGATATTTTGACATATTTTTGTGTGTATTTGTCACAGAAGAAAACTACAGTATTGCGCAGTATACAGTATGAGAGGCATCTTTCTGTGCACTTCTTTTGAATGTGTGTGTGTCACAGAAAACAGTGTGTGGGTCTCCTTGTGCTTGAATGGTTTAAAGTCATATTAAAATACACACAAAGGAATCGATAAGAGGAATAGAAATGTGCACGTCTTATCGAATCGCTGGACACCTGATGCATGCTCTCTGGTCCTGTTCTAAAATACAAGAATTTTGGTCTAAGGTTCACAACTATATTCAAGATGTTGCTTTTCATTCTGTCCAGGTATTTATGTCCTTGAAGACCAATCTTTTCTAGGCTCTGATGTAGAGATGACGAATGGATTCAAATAAGAATCAAGATATAGAGACAAATTATAAGTCAGACAAAAAAAGAAATAACATCAAATTCTGTAGAAAACACTGATGTATAACGACGAGAACATGCTCGAGGCAAGTGATTCAACATCCATCAGCAACTGTCTTGATATACTGAATGCAGTGAATAGGTTATAAGAGTACGAAATATGAGATAACCTGAAGAGAAGTTACATCTCTAAATTCATCCCCTTTAAACCAGTGCTTAAAGTTGATAAAATAATTTATTAGATTTATATTCAATAATAAAAAAATAAAAATAAATGAATTGACCTAAATAATCCTATATTTGTAACCAGACACCTGTTTGAGAAAGCGAGGGATCATGATGTCATCCCCTCTTGCAACAAACAATGCCCGGCGGTGGCACGTGAGTTGAGACGGATGAGCAGTCCTACTGGTTGGTTCAGGGAGTGCGCTCTCGCTGGCCTTATGAATATTCATTCCCACCCCACTCTACTGTGACTCACTCACCCAGAACAGCTCTATCTGTACCGTGAATTATGGAAATAACGATACAACAGAGAATGAGAGACATTCATCTCCTTTTATTGTGGAACGCCGGTACAGAGAGAGAAAGGCGACATGTAATATAACGAGTGAAGATGGGCGATAGGGAGGGAGAATGACAGATTGCTTGATGGAAATCTTCCTTTTCTGACAGCTCTCTTTGGAGAAAGGTGCAGTCAAGTAACAACACAAACAAATAAGATGAAACCGACTGGAAATAAACAACAGTTTTTTTTTTAAATCTTCTTGTTAAGAAAACCCTAATCTGTTTGCGCTGTGTTTAAGAAAGTCTTTTCACAGGCGTTGACATGCATGTATTCCTTTTCAAGTCTAAAATCCAACTCCTGCCAGAGAGCAAATGATGATCAGGACATCACTGCATGAAGACATCCAGAGTTTCCAGCCGCTTTGGGTTGCTGTATTATTTATGAGAAATAAATTCCAATTGCACATGAGAAGTCAAATCTCTGTTCTGAATGTAGAAACTATACATTACGGTGTGTGGGGAATTGATTTAGAATTAATTGTGCCCACTAATAGCACTTTTTACAAAGATTTAGCAACCAAATGACTAAAGAAATCATGCAACTCTGGTAACGGCAAACACACACACACACACAAAAAAAGTGTTAAACATACTCTGAATGCCACAATCTTGTGGATCAGTTCTGAATGCTCTGAATGGATGCCTCAGTGAAGTTACTGAACACACACACTGCTTAAGTGCTCTCACTTTCTTTCCTCCACATTGAGTCACTTTGAGCTCGCCAGGACATGATATTTCAAGTTCCACCATCTCTGATGAGCGTATCAATCTCACATCGACCTCCTGCAGAACATCAGACAGAATCATCTCCAGCTGCAAGACAGACTCTCTTCTCCTCTAGTTAGAGTCGGCAAAAGGAGAACTTCTTCATCAAGCGCTTTGTAACTAAAAGTTTTCTCTCAAGTGCTGTGGGCTACACAAAACAGATGAATCCTTTTAAGATTAGAGGAAGTGCTGTTTGAGGCTGACGGATAATTAGTCTTAAAAATTAACGTGTCTTCTTCGCGTACTTCTCATCTTCTCAAATCAACAATTGCTTTTGAAATCCGCTGTGAATTGTGTCGAAAACCAGGCAGACTTGAAAAGCAATGAAAGCTCCGGGTCACGGCACCAGATCAAAGCAAACAGTCTAACCGGCCCTGCAGCAAACAGCACGATCCTGTATTCCTCTGTATACCAGACTGCCAGGAGGGATCAGATGTTCAGAGAGAATGCAGCAGGCTGAAGGGCCTTTCACAGAGGACTTGTTCATGCTTAAGAAACAGATATATAGAGCGCAACGGAATAGAACAGAAGGTGTGTTTATTGGCGTATTAACTTCTGTACACCATCGCTAATATAAACACTTCACTTCTCTGTATGTAAATACACTTGTTCATTTGTAAATATGCTTAGCCCACAGATTATTCTGACTGGCCCACGACTTGAAATCAGTATTATGGCCAAAGATGTCAGTGTAACTGATAAATGTAATGTAAAAAGGGAATGCAAACACATTTTGTTTGAACTGTCCCTGTATGTTTGTTTGCACAGTCTTAGAACTCAGTGGTAAATTTGTGCACTAAACTTTCTTGACAAACCCCTGATTGCATTTCAACACCCATACTGTCAAAGTAAATGTGACTTTTCAGATATTGTCTCATCTCAGCTCCATCTTTGAGTGTGTGTGTGTGTGTGTGTGTGTGTGTGTGTGTGTGTGTGTGTGTGTGTGTGTGCGTGTGACAGCAGAGCTGGTCCAACAATATGTATTCTTTTCTTAGTGTGCTAAGAGCCTTGAGGAGGGTGTCCAACTTTTTCTAGCTCTCCAGCCATTTTAGAGTAATGATTTCGGAAAAGTTGGCAGAGGGGAAAGCCTTTGAAAGTATTTTGGCAGCAGGTAGATAGACAGAGAGAACAGGAAAGAAACAGACAGCCAGGCAGTGAGAGTTCTTCATTAAAGATGTGTATACGTGAATGATGACCAGGATTAGTGTCTGCATCTGGGGACTTTTGACATTAAAGACTTTTTGAGATGAAAGAAATTTGAGAAGAGTCAATGTGGGGACCAAAAAAAAAAAAAAAAAATTGTATACGTCATTGTAAATAAATTACATGTAACAATGTGCTATCTGAGTTCTATAATGAAGTCAGCAAGAAACAGTGCTTACAACCCAGGCCGAGACGTTTCTTTTTCCATCAGAAATTGATTGGAAGTTGTTTTTATATGAAGAGCAGGGGGAAAAAGGAAAGTAATTTCAGAGGCAAGCAATTTACTGCATTTAGATTAAATATTACAAATGTTTGATCAATCTTTTTTCTTGTGGACAATTGGTCACATATGCTATATAGATAATTCACCCCAAAATTCTGAAAAATTTGAAAAGTAGATATTCTGAAGAATGTTTGACTTTCATTTTATGAAAAAAAATTAAAATACTGTGTGCCACAGAAGAAAAGGAATACAAATTTTGAACAACATGAGGGTAAATGATGTAACAAGGCTCAACACTGACAGGCTAAGTCCTGTTCACACCAACAATGAATATAAAGATAACTATATTAGCGTCCACACCAGCAGACGATATCGTTCTGCTTATTCTAAACGTGTGCATCTCTGCCGTGTGCACAAATGCTTGAGCTCGTTACAGCAGGATAGATTCTGATTGGCTGTCAATGTTTTTATCATTCATCAGCTGGATAAAATCTTTCTGAAAGTGATTCCAACGATATACTGTGCCGTTATCGTTATAGCTGTGGTGTGAACTCTGCTATTCTTTAACCCTCTGAGGTCGGCAAACGCGCCCCCGCGTTTTGCTGGATTTTTTTCACATAGCAGCAACATAAACTTAAAAAAGTCCGTCATTTACGGTCATATTAATAAAATAAATACATGATTATAAACTATAGAGGGTCTTCTTTTTTTTGTGTACACTCACATTAACATCAAAACCTTGTTTTTATTTTTAAATAAATAAAATAAACAGGGTGCGCTTTCAGCTCACTCTGTCTCCGCAAAAATCTTTTTGAAACAAGTCTGGAAAATGAACTGAAACTCAGCTAATACTTATCACACAACCATGAAACATGCGTCTAAAGAAAGCTTTAAATTTCTACTTTTAAATAAAACAATTCACATTCAAAACAAATATTCTCCTGCAATGTAATCTGTAAGAAACTAAAGAGAAGTACAGTTTCTCCCGTCTCACCTAATTATCGGTAATGAGTTCACACCCACTCGCAGAGCGCGCTATTCATAAGATAATGAGCTGAGGTGATCTATGCAAAATAAGGTAAACGCCCCCTGAAATGCCTTAAAACCAGCAAGTTTCATTTATTCACTTTCCTGTGCTGTTGGAAGATGACACGAGTTCAAATTTTGCTCAGAAGAAGAGCAGGACTCTGACGACGAACGTTTGTATTTTGAGCGACGAACGTTGAGCGACTTGATCCAGCCGTGGATAATATTTCGGGTAAGTCTTTTTAAATTTACTTGCATTAGTTGACACATGTTCGCATTTATGAGGAAAAAACAATATTACGTGACAGTTCTCCATTATGGACGCGAGCGCTCTGAAGCAGCACTAAAAGACTTTCAAACTTTCACAGAGACTTCAAAACAGAAAGCACAAATCCATTCTTTAAAACGAATTTCGTTTTGTTTTAATTGTATCTTAATTTTAATATTATTTTCATTAACAAATTTCCTGGATTTAATACATAAAAAGTAAATAGGCTAGCAATCACAACATAAGGTGCTTGAACTGGAGATCATCATGAACCAGACCGTTTGTTTATAACAGACTGATTATTTTTTTTATTTTGGTCACATTTGATTTGCTTACAGCAAATTTAGAACATTATGTTCTCCGGTAAAGACGGTCTTCAGATGATCCTGGACAGCGAGGAATAACTCACCTTGGCTTTTCCTCAGAGGAAGATTGTAACTCAGACGAACGGCAGCATGTTCAAGAGCGAATTGATCACGCCGAGTAAACACCGAGTTTTCACGTGAGCAAATACGTGAACTCAAGTGGTCTAGTGGTAGAACATTTGCCTAGCGTGTCAAAGGTTCTGAGTTCAAATCTGCACTCATAGTTTTTTTTTTTTTTTTGTCAAATCAGATTATGTTTATCAGTGGTTGTATATCAGGCAGAGACATGTGTGTGTGTGTATTTTGTTTTGTAATTTCACTGGAACGAAAAGAGAGTCTCCACAACGGATTGAAGCGCGCGTCCGAGTGAAGACTGCGCGAGCCTAAAACAAACACAGTATCCGCGTCTGACTCGCGGGAATCCACGGCGCAAACCTGTGAGGGGCTGTGTTTTCTCGAGCCCCATATCAGCTCAAGAAAACACAAGTTTATTCAGATCATTACTTGTTTACACCGTCTCGCTGCGCTGTGAGGAATAATAATAATAAGGGAAAATGTCCCTCAAAAGGTAGATGTAAACAAACTATTAAAAGGTAAATATAATTTTTTTTTCTTTAAATAATTTTTATTGTGTTTTATTAGTAACAAATTTGGGGAGAGGATAAATATTCCAAAACTGAAAATACAGTATGAGAATTTACTGCACAATTACTAGACATGTTTACCTTGGATATTATACAATTTACAAGCACAATTTGTGGAAAAAAAAAATGTATATAAAAAATATAAATAAAATTTATTTTTGTGTATAAATATATACACATGTATATGTGTGTGTGTGTATGCACATATATATATTTGTATAAGCAACGTATTAAACTGCAAATTAGCATTTATATTCCTTATAATAAAAATGAAAGACCTATGTTACAGACATATGAAAGACAACATTTCGTTGATTAGTTTTGGATAGATTATACATTTTTACTGTAAAATATCTGCCACCTCAAATAAGCTTTTATTTGCCAATTTTTTTGTCAAAAATAATCAAATAATCAATCAAATCCTTAACTTTGAAATATGTATGATAAAATGTATACTTTAGTTTGTACAAAGAAAGATTACACTTGAATTGTTGTTTATTTAAATATTTACAAGGTAGATGTAAACAAACTATTAAAAGGTAAATATAAGCCTTTTCTTTAAATAATTTTTATTGTGTTTTATTAGTGACAAATTTGGGGAGAGGATAAATATTCCAAAACTGAAAATACAGTATGAGAATTAACTGCACAATTACATGTTTTCCTTGGCTATTATAGGCCAAATTGCAAGCACAATATGTGGAAAAATAAAAAAGAATTGAGATGCTTCCAACTGTTGCTCTTGCATTCTTGTGGCTCAGTGACTCACCTGAATGAATGGCTCATTAAGTATGCGGTCCTCAGGTGTGAACCACTACATATGCATGATCTGTGACGCCCACTCCGCATATGGCCTTTCCAAACAGAAAGTGCTTTGCAAAATTCAAATCAATGTATTGTGTTATGTGAAGGATTAGGCAGGGTGATTTTCACATAATTTTGAAGAAAAAACACTAGGCGATGACATCCATTAGACAAAAGTCTTATTGGCACATATTTAGTGTGTGTTTTGTGGTCTTATTTCAGAAACTTTAGTTTTTAGTTTTTTCAATAACCACGCATAAACATTATTCTCTCAAAAATGCAGACATGTACATTCTTGTTGCTCACATATTATGGTAGCCCTGTTTGTGCTAAATAGTGTGTAATTTTTTTTTGCCATTACTATGTTTATAAGCAACTGAAAAAAGCACAAATGTCAGGGCATGTCAGAACATCTCAAGGACCCCAAAAACACCTCAGACCCCAGAGGGTTAATATTGAGAAAGATTTTTAGAACTATATCTTTATTGTTATCTTTACACTTATTTACACGTCCTTGGTGTGAACAGGCCTTTACTCATGAATTTCAAATGTTGCTAAAGACAAGTAAATGCTCCATCATAAAATAAGTAATCAAATTATGAGCAATAGAACAAATAAATACAATAGAACAAACATACAAATGAAATAAACAGTGCTGTTCAGGTTTTTTAGGTTGGCCTAACAGTAGTTTTCAGGTGCAGAAATTGAATAAAGTAAACAAATGTAAAATAACGCTGCATAGTCTTCACTGTGTAATTAAATATAGATGAATCCTTAAAGTTACAGAAGTTAATTCAGTCAAGAGCAGTGAGTGATTTTTTTATCATTAAAAAGAGACCGCTGCAGGTTTATTAGGCTGCTCTCACTTTAAGAGCTGCACGGATCCAATATACTGATAAACATGCATTTTATTTCTCAACTATTTATGTTCACTTCAGACATAACAGACTGTTTTTGGTGGAAACTCGCCAATACGGGCATTTTGACATAATTTTGTGTGAATATGTCCATTCAAACACAAGAAGACATGAAAGAGAACTCAATTCAGTATTTTTGCAATGAGTATTTGTGTCTGAGGAGTGGCTTTCTGGGTGCGTGCTTCGGGTGTGTGTTGCACACAAAAAACTAGCGACTGAATATTTAAATTGGTACGGCTTGTAAATGACATGTGTAAATGATAAACTTTTGTGACGATGTAGAGTGATAGTCGTGGAGTCGTTCACACTGGCCCCAGGCAGTCTTTATTGTCGAGCCCTGTGTAAATTAGGGATGGGCATTTAAAAAAGTCAAGTTTTTGTCACCATTTCTGAACAAGCTTACGATTAGACAATATACACAACAAGCTTATGATATATCTTAAGGTTTTCTTTTAGTTGAAAACATCGAACAACATGTGTAAACAAAAAAAATATAAAGAACAAAAGCATTTAAACTCAAGCAGCGCAAATGGGGGAAAAAAACGCTAGTAAAGCAGAGACTACGCCAATTATCGTACAGAACATACATAGACTCGAGTCGGCATTTGGTTATCGTGTTTATATTGTTTCACGTTCATGTTGAGAAAAACAATGAGAAAATGCGCTGCGCTCACAAAAATTGCAGAGTGCCACATTCTGATTAGAAACTTAACTCTTCTAGTTTGAGATCTTGTTTTCCCTGTTGGACACACATTGCTGTTTTGATATATTATAATAATGCTATTTCTATAACATCATCTTCACAGTGGTTGTTTCAACCACTTTTATGATTTGAAATCATGCTGGAGTCGTTTGAGAATCTTTCAACATCACATATACATTTAGTCTTTTAGCACCAAATCATAACTCCCTTTTAGGTGTTAGCCTACGTGTACTTGTGTGTTCAGACAAACACTAAAAATCACTGGAGGCAAGATACCAAAGACTTGTACCAAATCTCAGGACCTGTCTGATTCTAAACTAACAGAAGACAATGATATTGAGGCACTGTAGCAAAAGCAATCAGCCCACAATACACCAGCCACCATTTCCCTCACCAACAGCTATGAGCGCAGAGAGGCCTTTGAGAGCTGTGCTCAGCGATGGGAACAATCACGAGTGTTTTTGTGTGCAGACGCAGAGAGGTGGGGAGAGATGGGTAAAATGCGTCACTAAAGTGTGCTGATCAGCTGCCTGTTAAGCTGCAATTCTCTCTCACACACACACACACACACACACACACACACGAACAAACGCGCAACATTAACGCAGCACTAGCAAAAACAACACCAACTGCAGTCAGGACAATGAAAAGCTGCTCAAATCCCAAATTAAACCCTCACAAATGCTAGAATCCAGTCCAAATGCAAATCCCCAATCCTCCTCTTCTTTTCTGAAACAATGCCTTCGGCATTCAACGCTACAGTCTTTGGTTTAGCCCAATGAGCAACTGGAATAGTTTAAGAGTACTGGAAATATAATAAAATGCTTTTTGAGGTCAAGAAGTATAGTGGCAGACTTGTGGGACCTCAGGCGGTAGAAAAGCAAAAGGTAGTGGATAAAAACCCATCAGGGTGCTATATTTTATCCATTTTCTATGTATAGCAAATCACTACAGATTAAAAGGTATGCTAAATGACTACTGACCTTTAAGACACAGAAGGTGTCAATGGTTTCTGAAGCTACAGCAGCGAACCACCCTAATGCACAACTAGAGCATATGGCGTTACTCTGCTGCTAATTATTTTATCTCTTTTCCGCTGAATGGGTTCAGCAGCTGTTCACAACTCTCAGGTTGAGGATTCATTTTCCTGAAATGCTCCCTAAACTCATTCCTTTTAGTTTCAGTGAAAAGAACCAGTTGTTTCAAATGTTTTCCTTATTCCCCATCTGAACGTCTACATTGTGGACAATTGGAGGACCTTGAAATGTCTAATAGTCATGAAGTCATGATTTTACTCAGCTTGTGTGTTACACCATGTCCTAACCAGATGCGATGTGATAAGATCCCAGCGACAAATAATTTGTCTCCACACTAGACGCGGCGCAACTGCGAGATGCGTCAAAATCAATCAAAACCCACAGCCAATCAGAACAGTGTGTGTGGGCGGAGTCTCGCGGCGAGTGCACAGCACCAGAGAGTAATCTTGACGGCACTCGCAAGAAAATGGATAAGTAGCTACATGATCAAATTCACAAATATTACACCACTTAAACTTTATTAAAAATACATAGACTACTGAGTTCCTAAAACAATCTTTGTCAAAGAATACACTTGTTTGTTCACAGTTTGAACGTTCTTGTTTCCATTTGTTTAATTTTAAGATCTGAGGTGAATTATCCATTATTGCTTTTACAGCTACAAAGCTGGAGCACTAAATGATATTCAAAGTCATATTTCACGCTTTTAACATTAAATAAAGCACATAAACAGTACCTGAGATATCATTGCCACACTTTGTGTTTGTTGTTCCAGCCGCGACGTCGCAGAAAAATAGAAACCGTTTCTAAAATACAATCGTCACGTGTCGCCGTCGCGGCTGGTTAGGACAAACAGTCTGATTAACATGGAAAAGATACCGTGGCGCGCGTGTAGTTAGGACACAGTGTTATACACTGGTGCTGGAAATGACAGGGAACAGGTCAAGATGTATTTAACTGAACTGTACAATTACCTGCTCAGCAGGAATTTTGCTTTAGTTATGGTCAGGGATTGGTAAGGTGTTGAAAGCAGGCTTAAGAGACAATGCACACACACACACACACACACACACACACACACACACACACACACACACACACACACATACTCTTCACCTGTTCAGTGACATTCACAGCCTCCAGCGTGAGAGCGTGTGCAGCTCAGTCTTACTACCCCCCGAGTCTCCTCCACCTTCCTCCACCTCCTCACAGGAACATTCTATCGCTCTGAGGGATGACAGCTCTAGAAACATGACATTTAAGCCCCACTCTCGCTCCTTTATCTCCATCTATCTCCATCCTCGTCTGCAAACAGGCCAAAGCCTTCCCCGCAGGATTCCGGACAGGCAATCAAGCAATTATGGGCTTGGATAAATGTCTCGCACGTTTTTCAGAGGAAAGTGACAGGAGCTTTCAGAGATGAATAAGTCGTCTTCTGTCATTTCGGGTGGGTCATTTGTTGACCTGATGTCACTTTTGTCAGCCGTAATCACTGTTTTGGGCTCGTGCTGAGCCTCAGGGGCGACCAAAGACACTACAGACTTAACAGGTGCATTGTGTATTATACTGTGTCTGAACCAGGCATGACTCAATAAAAAGTGTTATTACTTTTTGTTTTAATCAGGCCACAATCTCCATCTCTTCTTGCAGTATTTAGGTCTATGTCTAATATCTTGGTCTTCATATCCTGCCTATTTTTTGCTCAACTTTCTTGTTATCTCAGAGCCTTGCTGCTCAGCGCTCTCTGAATAATTTTCTTGCTTTCATCCATTTTTTTTGGCTACTTATTCTCTTCCCATTTTCACAATCTCTCTACTTTTCATCACAGCCTCTCACTTTCTGTTCCTCCCTCTATAGAACACATTTTTGAAGCAATATCATTTCAGCGGTGTAGGATTTCTGATGCAAGGAAGCTCCACGCCAAGACACGGCCACGGCAGCGGCTCAGATTAGCGAGCCACGTCTTCTTACCCAGAGAGCTGCATCGCAAATCTCTTAGCTAAAGTTGCACTATCTGAGCAGAAAAAAAATAACATCAAATGGAGGAGAGAGAGATGGAGATGAGAGAAAGCACCATATGGCATCAAAAATTCTACTCAGAACACAGGGATCCTTCAAGGACTCTCACAATCTGTCTGAGAGTCTGAAATGAATAATGAAAAATCAATCCGCCGTGCTGGGTGTGAAAGTGTCCCGTGTTTGATTGACAGGTCAGTGTCAGGCATAAATAAATGGAGATGCAGGAAGAGCTTGTTCATTATGCCACACTAATGAACGCCAGAAATTCTGAGCAAACACAAAAAGAGCACGTACACACATTACAATCTATCACAATGCAAGCTTTTTAACAAGGATGGAGTGAAAAAAGTTTTCAAGCTGTTTAAATCAAACTTCATGCGTGTCTACGTGTGCACCTTGAATGGTGGTTTGTGCAGTCATTAAAGGATCATCTACACTCACATTTTTGTTTAAGAGCACTCATATACCTACATTAAAGTAAAATTTTTGTTTTTCTTAAAGTAGATTTGGGAAATAGATCCCAAATCTACTTTAAGAGATTATTTCCCAAATAGATTTCCCAAATAGATTTGGGAAATAGGAGAAAATAGATGAAAGCTACGGTGGCTCCAAAAAATATTTGGACATATTTGGACTTTTTTTTTTGGTCAAGTGCATCCAGAATTGCTGGTTTCGGCCCAGAATTTTCATTTCAGAGCATCCCTTGGTACCACTGAATCACTTACGCTGGTTTCAGCTTTTAAATTCTGTCAATTTTATCACAAAATATACAAGCAATAAATGTCGTTTTGGCGCTCTGTAAAGTGTCCTGAATGTTCAATCAGCATTTTGACCTTGAAAAGAACGTGTATAAAACAGCTTGAGAACAATCATGTTACGTAACGCCAGATTTACCTCAGAAAAGCCATTCAAAGCTCATAAACTCATTAGTCAGCAAGAAAAATAACTCTAGAAAGGGGCATTTTGCTAAATATATGGACTATATCACAAAATCCTTATATTTTTACTTGCAAGGTATAATACACCGCCGGTATATTAGCATATGAAGACCTGCCTTTCACCAAATTTACCTCTCAGATATTACTAATGAAGAAAATAGATTGGGTGTGTGCAAGACATATTACAACGTTTATAGGATGCATTAGGAGGAGGCCAAACTATACTCATTGGCCAAGTGATGCTGACATTTTTATGGTTTGTGACACTGGCTCAGATTCTGTGTAAAGACAATTCTTTGTGACAGTATGGAAAATCAATTCAGTTCCTACTTTCCCAGGACATCCACAAGATGGATGCAGATGCTGTAAAAGGAGGGCAGACGTGACAACACATGACAAAATTAAAACACATTTATTCTTTTGTGGCACTAAAAAAAAATTATTTGGCGCCTATTTTTTTCCCTTATAGGAGCCAATGGCTCCTTAATTTATTTCTTTTGTCTGGAGCCCGGCATCTGTAAATTTCCTCCTCCCTAAATGGCAAGAAATAAAGGTGTGAGAGAGTGTTATCAGCTCCCTGTAGCCAGATACCACAGCATGACTGCGACACGCATCTCCACAGATATGGCCTGCCGAGATGAGCATCTCTCTTCAGCAAGCAGAGGCGCAAACTGCAGCAAATGAAACTCAACGTTCGGCACTGCATCATTTTGCATATAGTGTGGGAATTGAAGATCGGATTTATATTCGTTTTGCGGAAACACATTTATGAGGCCAGCTGTAAATGGAACAGTTTGAACAAATCAGACAGCTAGGCCTATCTTACACATGAAGTGACAAGTGTAAATAGGCCCTAAAATCACCTCAGATGCTAGACAGACCATTATGGAATAGAATAAAATACAGGGTCTTGAGATGCTTTTTTTAAAGTAAACAATTCGGTGGCCTTGATAGAATGGCCAAAGACATTCATGCATGTGTGCTATGACCAACAACTAAATAATAACACGTTTACCCTGAAGGTATTAGCCTATATACACAAGTGCACAATTTTTTGAAGCGGTGTGCATAAAAACAAATTGCAAGATTTGCTCACATTAATTTTCACTGGCACTGTAGGGCACTGTTTGCCTTTTGTCACCCCACACACATAACCATTAATGTGACATTCTTCCAATGGAAACTTTTACATTCGCATGCTTCTATTAATAGGTAGAGCCCTTTCCTACTGATCGGACACCAGTTATTTGTTTTTCATGCAGCGTAATATCATGACTTTGGATCAGAGGAATAATTGAGGTTCCACCAGAATAGTTATTTTAATGTGTTTGGATGACTTCTGACACTGCATAAACTGAGGAATTAAAACTGAATCATCTAATACTGCTGCCGCTCTGAGATGTGTGTATCAGAATCGCTGGTTTGTATCGGTCAAAAATGAGTGACTTAATTAGTTCAGCTCTGTCAGTTTACATTAGAGAGGCGACTTGTGATAGATGGATAGATGGATAGATAAACAAAACCCTTTAATGACAATAATAACAATACAATTACCAATTATTATTTATGCTACTAATAATTATAATATCATAAAATGATATAGGCCTAATAACAGTCTTTAGGTCCGAACACAGCACAAATCAGCCATCAATGAAAAGGCCTCGCCTTTTAGGTGAAATCTTCTAAGCAACATGACATTTTTCTTCAACACCAATTGCAAAATGATGGAAAAAGATGATCATTCTCCATGATTATAAAACAAAGTAAATAATTAAATAAACGAATAAATAAACAAGTAAATAAGTAAATTGATAATCAAATATGTAAACTATTGACGATAGGATGATATGACCATGGAGAACATCGCCCAACACTAATAACCAACCGTGTTTACGAGGATACCCGCTAGGGCTGCACAATATATCAAAATATCGCAAATGTATATATCGCAATATGCATATCGCAACGGCTTGCAATAACTGGGGTCTTGAACAAAAGACAAAGAGAAAATCTCACTGCTCTTGGCTGAATAACTTTTGTAGCTTTAATAATAATTAGTACATATTAGGGCTGCACGATATGAGGAAAAGCTGCGATGTGCGATAACATTGTTTAATATTGCGATGACGATATGACTTGGCGATAAATATTCAAATGTGAATGTTAGCTATACTGTTCCCATGTCTTAGTGCTTTAATAGGTTCTTTGCGTGATAGGTCAAGCGTTTATTACCTGCCTGGTTCAGATTACATGATTTTAGCGCGATTTTGACACGATCCGTTTGACGTAGGGTGTCGTGGGGATTCGTAAACTACAACGGGCGTCGGGACGCAAGATTCGATCGTTTCATCTCGTATCTATGAAGTGTGTCATAGTGGGCGACAACCTACGCGAGAGTGCGAGCAACAGTGAGTGTGTATGTGCGCCAGTGAGCGAGTGTGTGTGTGCGAGTGTGTGTGCGTGTGAGTGAGTGAGTGAGTGTGTGTGTGTGTGCGTGCGTGCGAGTGAATGTTTGCGAGTGAATGTGTGCGTGTGACGGCACGCGATGACTGGTCGGAAAGCAACGTGTAGTCTGACATGTTTCTTGTCCATGACACGACAAGATTTTAGGAGTCAAAATCGTCTAATCTGACACAGTGACTATCATAACAGACACAAAAATCTTGTAATCTGAACCAGGCATTATTCATCGTATCAGGCTGTCTGTTGCGATGTGTTCATCGCGCGAGTTCATATCGCGATGACGATGAAAATTCGATGTATCGTTCAGCCCTAGTGCATATATTTAATTCATACAGTCAAAACAAAGCAGTGTTTTATTTTTACATTTGATTATTCAGTTTCTGTTGTTAAATAAACCTAATGTAGGATAACCTGAAACCCTAAACCCCGTGGTTTACACTGATGTTAAAGTAACACTTTTTATGCTACAGTAAAACACTGTTGTTCACTTTCAGAAGCTCTAGGGATGTTTTCTTGTCACAAAAAGAATGTGAAACACGTATGTTACATAATTTTAAATCTAATTTCACGAGTTCACATCTACATATAATTAGTACAATAAGTTTATGCGTATTTGGCGTGCTGTCCGGGGAGAGGGCTCCGAGCTCGGAGTTAGGCCCGAACCCAGAGTACTCCCCCCAGTTGGTAAGTGTAGATGGAACTGGAAGTGAGGAGATGGGGTGGAGGAGGGATGCTGACAAACTTTCAATGAACAGAGATAGGTCTGCTGTGAATTTATACTCTGTCTGTCATTGAGGTGATTCCTGATTAATCTCCAGCTGTGCATAATTTGGTTAATTATCTGAACCTGCTCCTCCCGAACTTTGTTAATAAAACATCATTTAAGTAAATTTTATACACTTTAATCATTATCGTATCGCATATCGAATATCGCATTATTTAATGAGTTATCGCATATCGCATTTTTCTTCAATATCGTGCAGCCCTAATACCCGCCAAGGCAGACATTTTGACAATTTTGTGTGTATTTGTCTGTTCAAGCACAAGAAGACCTAAAGGAGAATTCAGACAGACAAGATAGAAGATTTTATGGAGTTACATTACTGCGGTTTAACTTCTTATTGCAAATTTTCTTTTCAAAGCATTTAATAAAAATATATTATTATTTCTATAAAATCTTACATGATAAAAATAAGAACTGATCATTTCGTGATGGGGGCCTGTGAAAATGTTGGCAGGGCAAGTAAAAAGAATTACTAGACCAACTAGGTCAAGAAATGGTTTAAATTGTTATAATCTGGATTTCAGCAGGGTTAGAAGTGTTTAGTGTTTGTGGTCTGATTTACAATAGGGTAAATGTGAGAGGGAAGGAGAAAGGAGAGGAGAAGAAGGGATAGGAGAGCTTCATTTTGGCAGCTCTTTCCACTCCTGTCCTCCCACATGTGCTATTCACAGACTCCTCACAGCGAGCTCAGAGGGCATTGCACTCACAGGGATTAATTCACATACAATGTTTCAGCTGTCAGATACATTCCTGCTTTTCGTTTCCCAGCTAAGCGTTTAATACCATAACAACAGAAGAGGGAACATCTGGCGAGACAAATGAGACAATGCGGGCAGCAGGGAAACAGAATACAACATAAGCCGAAATTAATTTCCCCAATCACAGCTGACGCATCTCCATTCTAAAGAATTGAACAGTGACAGATGCAAGGGAAAGGCGACTCGACAAGCATCTACAAGGACTTCTCGGAGGGGCCGTCGCAATTGTGTGAGCATGTGTGTTTGTGCAAATCTGTCTTCCTCTTGTGTAAAGCAACAGAGCTTGACAGCAAGAAGGTGAGTGATGCACTAGAACATCACTACAAACCTCTTGCAGCATTATGTCCACATACACAAACATAGCAACTCTCACAAGAAACAGGAGATGAATTTTTGATAAAGTATTGATACCACTCACCTGCCCATGACTGATGAATCCATGTTTCTGTGCAATCCTCTCAGCCTCCTCGGCTCCCCCTTCAATGTGGACGGCCCACGTGTTGGTGTAGATGCCTTGGCCTGTAATCAAGCGTACCTCAGAAGCCAGGAGGACCAGGTACGCCCCCAGAAACAGCGCCAGGGTCCAGCGGCCCTCCATGAACAGGAGTGCTTCGTCTCCAAGCCTTCTGGTCTTCTAGATGGAGTTTGTTTTCTAATGCATCTGTGGGTTGCACTGTAAATTCAGCACTGTAATAACCTGGAGAAGATAAGACAGAGTGTCAGAAAAGAAATACTAGAGCACCAGGAGGCCCATCGTTTTCTATAAAGCTCAGGTTATCTAAGCATAACTGTTCTGTCAGAAAACATCCTCAGAGGGACCGTGGCGAGTCATATATTTTCATAAAGGTGTCTTGAGTGCTATTGATAGCACTACACAAAGGGAAACTGGGATACAAACAACACTTTGTAGGACAAGGAGGAGAATGTGCGTTTCGCAACTTGTACCCACTTGCTATGTGCGTGTATCTAGAGCAAGTTCACAAAAAAGGACACGCTGATGTTGCTTGTCTTAAAGGAAACGGTTCACCGAAAAATGTAATCCTGTCATCATTTCCTCCCCTTCGTGATTCCAAACCTGAGACTTTTCCTTCTTCTGTGAAACAAAAATGTGCAGTGTTTTCTATGCTCTTTCATGCAATTACAAGGGAAAATAAAGCTTTCATATATCAAAAGGGCATAAAAGCAACATGAAAGTATCATAAAAGTAGTGTGATCTGTCATTTAATAGCTGTGTGTGAGATATAGATGGAAATTCAAATAATTATTCACTCACTGAAAACCTTAATATCTGTCCTAGCTCTGGAACGTTAATGAAAAGTAGCTTTTGTCAACAAATTATTCTTCTGAAATGGATGAATGAACTTTTGAATCAGTTGCTTCAATGCACAAAACTGGTCAAAAAGATTATCTCAGAAATCAAATGAATGTTGTTCTCAAAGCTATAGTGTGACTTCAAATGAAAATTAATAATAGTAGTAATAATAATAACAATATTATATACATATGTATGCTGTTCAGAATGTGACATTCATCTTATATATTGCTCCAAACCAAATATTCCCGACATAAACTATTCTTTACAACATGACTTTGATTCTGTACAGCAGTGGCTGTCATTTAATAAACTCCTGCTGAAGTCAAAACTAATACTGTATGCTTTTCCAGAAGAAAGATAGAAATAATCTTAATCTGCTTTTTCTTGATTCTTCTCCTCTAGAGCCAACCGAAAAATTTTAATATCTCGGTGTTTGGCTAGAAACTGATCTTTCATTCAAAGCTCATGTACACGCGCTTAAAAACAAACTTAGCTTTCGTCTTAAAACTTTATATCAATCGATAGACTGCTTTAACTTTCAGGTTAGGAGAAGGATAGTCTCTCAGTTGTTGCTACCTATTCTGGACTATGCAGATATTATATATGCCAACACTACTGCCACTTGTCTACATTCTCTTGATGTGGTATACAACAGCCTGTGCCGATTCGTCCTTCGCTGCCCCTATAGGAAACATCATTGTGTGATGTATGAACAGCTGTCCTGGCTTGCACCCTCAGCCAGAAGACAATATCATTGGCTTCAGCTCATTTTTAAATGTATTTACTTTCAATTTCCATATTATTTAATCGCAATATTTAGTGCCTTACAGTTCACAATATAGCCGTCGTCACAATGAACAGATCTTCTTTACTGTCCCTAGAGTTAAGAGAGAAATTGGGAAATATGCTTTCTGTGTTAGAGCCCCTCGTGACTGGAACAGCCTTCCTGCATCCATTCGTTCGCTTACGTCTTTTCCTCTGTTCCGAACTGCTTTGTTAACACGTCTTCAGAATACTTGTCTATGTTTCTAGCATTTCAGATTTAGCATCGATATGTGTCATGTTATGTTTGTGTGTATATATATATGAATGTCTATCTGTGATGGGTGGGGATAGTGAGAGCTTGTGTGTGTGTGTGTGTGTGTGTGTGTGTGTGTGTGTGTGTGTGTGTGTGTGTGTGTGTGTGTGCGGGCGTGCCTGTCCGTATGGTGCGTGTGAATGTGTTTGAGTGTGTGCGCTAAGGTTTTTGTTTTCTTTTATTGTTGTTGTATTATTATTTTATTATTATTATGATTTCTTTGATTTATTTGATTGTATCTACTCTGTTGTTCTGCTGTTTTATGTTGTTTGGACATGATCCTGAGGACCCCCATGAAAACGAGATGTTTCATCTCATGGGGTTGATCCTCTAATAAATGTTCATAAATAAATAAATAAATATATAAATGCCTTTATTATCACTTTTGATCAATTAAATGCATCCTTGATAAATAAAAGTATTAATTTCTTTCAAAACTACTTAATGGTAGTGTATATACTAGGGCTGTAGTCAAGACCACCTTTGTCGAGTCCAAGACAAGTCCAAGACCAGGACTAGTCGAGTCCAAGTCAAGACCAAGTCCAAAGAGGCTAGAGTCCAAGTCAAGACCAAGTCCAAAGAGGCTCGAGTCCGAGTCAAGACCGAGTCCAGGACAGGACAGGGAAAAAAAGTCTTATGCATGACATTATCAAGACAATCATTTTGGGTTATTATTTGTTATCTAAAAGCAAAAACAGTGTCACAACACCCAGGATTTTTAAGTATAGATATTCCCCTTGATATTCCCCTTGATACCTCATAATAGCAGTGTTAGAACTGATATACAAACACCAACCCACTACTATTACCCACTGCTAGGTACTAGTACTGAGCATTTGAGCAACTAAATGACAATATAGCTTCACTCCAGTAAAATATATCTGTGATAATTTCTTCACGTTAAACCGAACTTTTATTTTGACGGGTTTCTGAGCGTATCTGACGATGAAATGCTGAAGATGAACGTGCAGCCTACTTGAGTATGTGTAGTACATGAACCTGCACTCATTTGCAGAGACTCGCTGAACAATCAGACTTTGATAGCAGTCTTTAGTACTCACAGTCACTAGTCCATATTGCAGCAATTTGATATTATGATCGGCAGTGAATAGACGGATCTGTTATTTCAGCTATATGCGCTGGTATTAGCAGTAGCAAATAGTAGAAAATAAATAACACACGCGCAGGTCGTCATCTACGGAGGTTTCTGCGGAAGTGTCCGGGAACCATACTACAATAATACGTTATTACTAGGGTTGGGTATCGTTTGAATTTGAACGATTCCGATTCCGATTCCAATTCCTTGTTTCGATTCCGGTTCTTAACGATTCTCGATTCCGATTCTTTTAAGAGGTAGGGTCAAAAAAGTTTAGATCAATTTTAATTCTATGAATTTTTTACTTTTTATGAACTTTACTATGAATTTCTCACAGGGCTGTTTTCAACTACAGTACAATATAAATATCAAATCTATTTTAAACAATTTTTTTTAGATTATTTTAAATGAGCTAAGCTAACCAACGGTCTTTCTTAAGGAAATAGTCTGACCTAAATGGGCTATCAGGTAAAATAGGCTAAATAAGGTTGTTTACACTCATGTGTAAATGTGTTTTCATCATTTATTTATTTATTTATTTTACGTTCGCCGGCATCGCGCGCAGTTTTCAAACGAACGAGCAGAGGACAAGAGAATATGGTTGTAACTTGCAAGATACCGAAGAATAAGAAAACATCATATAAGTAGGGTAGAGTGGGGGAAAACGCCCCCCTGGGGTAAAACGCCCCCCACCTGTTTTTCCCAAAATAACCACTAAAAGTAGTCAATATAGGTTTTTACTGTTGCTATGCACTACGTTGATAACGGGGATATACAAATCTCTATGGAGAAGCTGACACCAGCGACACATTTGAAGAGAAGAGGATTACATGGTAAATGCTATAATTTTCAGATATTAGTAAATAAGTGTTTAAGAGAATATTGTTCTGCAGGATATCGCAGTGATGTATGATAGATGAATAGTGAAGTCTGTAGTTTGAGATCATATATTATTTATAAGGAATATAATTATATTTTAAAAATTAAACATTATTTTAAAAAACTCATAGCTTGTGGGGTAAAACGCCCCCTACGCTGAGGGGTAAAACGCCCCCCATAACTCCTGCCATAGTCACTCAAAACCGGGATGGCAATTCTAGTCACATTTATGTTTTGTTTCACTGTAATGTCACATTTTCCTTAAGGGGGGCGTTTTCCCCCACTCTACCCTACGTTTTTAAGGTTTAACATCAGGGTTGTTTGCTCTGAATACATTTTATGAGGCACTGTGAGTTAATAGGGGAACGTGAGTAAAATGAATCCGATCGCTCAAACCACTTCAGGAGGTGGCCTGGGCCGCATTCCAGACGAAACTGGACAAGTGTAAATGCATCTGGTTGTTGAAACCACATATGTAAATTGTCCTCCTCCCAAAAATGCAAAAAAAATAAAAAATAAATAAACGTGTGAGAGCGTGTTATAGGCTATGTAATATAATAGCCAGATACGACAATACTGGAACACGCGCGTCACTGCAGATGAGAAGCTGAGCATCTGTTCATTAAGCCAACGTGCAAACTATCGCAAAGTAAAGTGAAAGTAAGTCGCAGACGCTTATCACACAATCATCATCATTAAAAGTAAAGAAACGAAATGATCTTACCAGGGCTGTTGCCACTCTCTCTTATTGCGGTCTTTGATTTTGAAATTAGCTGATGATCAATAAAATGCAGCTCATATCTGTTGCTTTCAGTGACGTGCACTCCGTTAAATCTGCATATAGCGCAGGAATTGAAGATCGGATAAATCCGTTTCGCAAAAACACATTTATGTGACCAGGTGTAAATGGAATCGTTTTGATAAATCAGATAGCTATCCAATCTGAGAAAACGCATGAAGTGACCAGGTGTAAACAGCCCCTAACAGCGGTGTCTTCTTCCGGTCGGCAGACTGGGAATCGAAACTAGGAATCGAAATTTAAACTTTTGAACGATTCCGGGAAAATCGCAAAGCTAGTCCCGGTTCCAATCGATACTCGATACTCGATACCCAAGCCTAGTTATTACTGGGAACATAATAAAGAAACCTGGACTCGGTCGAGACCAAAAGCCATATTTGGCAAGACCAGTGGCCGAGACCGAGACAAGTCCGAGTCCGAATACCAGCGAGTCCGAGACAAGTCCGAGTCCATAGAAAAACGGTCTCGAGTCCGGACTCGAGTACTACAGCCCTAGTATATACACTATAAGTATGGACTATTTTTAGAATACTTAGAATTCTTCTACCAGAAGAACATTTTAGGAACAGCATTCAGGGTCTGTGAAAGACAGAATGTGTTTTATTCAAGGTTTGACATATACATTGGGATGATGACCATGTAGCTTGAGTATTGCACCATCCGTCAGAGAAGCTCTCTCCGACAGCAAGAGGGAGTCCCGTGAGAGTTGAGCAGCTCCTTAGAGACAGCTCAGTTCTTGCTGACTGTGTAAATAAGCTCAAAGCTTGGCTCAGGGCACGGTGTACAACCCCAGACACCCTCTACAACAAAACAGAGCATGAACAACACAGCCTGGCGTGTGCTTTCGAAGAAAGCGAGCGTGAAAATTCATAGCATTTTCCTGCTAGAGTAAAGGCATAACACATGAGGTCTAGCAATAGTGTTAAAATTATAGCGCCAACCTGCACAATGTCGTTTAAACCAAGAGAGTGCCATTAGCAAAACAATTCCTCCGAGTATGACGGCTACAATGCAGAGTTTAGCATTTAAATAGCAGCTCCTGGTAGGAAGAAGTGAGGATCTTGGTAAAAGGCCTGCTGAAGAAACAAACAAATCGTCACGTCTAAAATCTGCATTACAGAGCTCATTAAGGGCTGGCACAGTGCAGTGAGCTGGAGAGGAAAGACGAGAAAACCATGTGTGTCTTACTGATGAAACCTGTGAATGTCACACCTCCGCAAGCACAGAAAATGAGAAAGAGAGAGAGAGAGAGAGAGATACTGTACCTGCACGTTTTATAGTAACAGAAAAAGCAATGCCTGTCATATCTAAACCTAATCGATTGCTTGAACCAATTAATAGACTTCATTAAGCTCATTTTAAGCAGACTGAGTCAATCAGCAGCTAAGACAAATCTACAAAAGGTAATGGATGAGAGGTCAGCTCTTGGAAAATGATTCGCCGCCTCTAGCACTCTTAAACATAAGACATTTTCAGTATTGTCAAATAACTCCCTTTCAGGTTAACCAATCCCCCTTATTCAATCTTTCGCCTGTCTCGACAAGACTAATTTAATAATGCAGCCACTTGTGAAAGCTTCTTCTAATGGATGAATGTTGGAGGTAATGAAGGGCTCACCTTCAGAGCGCAACATATGTAAGATGTGACAGAAAGGCTGTTGATTGCTAGTCTGTTGCTGTTCTGACATCCAAACAGGGCTTGCGGCTTGTCCTTTCGTCTCTTTATTTGGTCTGACAAGGTCTTTGTGTTGCTTTTTGTTTTGGAAACAAGTTTTTTTTAGCTTACAAGCAGAACGTGGAACCAGTCCAGAGGGAATTCTGGTAATTGCGTTGCAACCGCAACACTGACCAGAGACGGAATCAAAATAATTGGTTTCTAGAACTGAACATCTGCGCATTTTCTAGTAAATCATGAATTCCTGGTGCTTCAGGAACAGGTCACAAAGCCAAAATGACAATCAAAATGTGAAGCCAGTCACGTAGAACATTTTGGAGGTCGGGCAATCAATCTCGTCCAACACTTCAAATGACTTATTTTTCATATTTAATGACTCTGAGCACCCATTAAAGCCTGAATCGAATGGAGAGTATGATTATCTAACTGTCTCTGAGGATCCTGACAGATTGCATGCTTGCAAGAGGAGAAGTCTTGGGCGATGCTCTACTGTATGCTGCTGGCTAGGAGGGCCAAATTTTTATAGCGTGCTCTCTGGGGAAGAAAGAACAGTAATTACTATGCCTTAGTAACTCCTCATCAAACACAACTACGACTAAACCTTTAATGATCCATGATGGGCGTAAGGGCAGGAACCGAAGTGCTTAGTCACTCATTAGAGAGGGACAGACAGCGCACAAATACTCTGTTTATCTCTACCTCTTTCTTTCCTCTCTCTCTTGTTAGGATCAATACAGAAAATGACCACACTGCCTGTTTTAAAAAAGCCCTGTGGGTAAAAAAAAACAACATGTTTCATAATCAAACCTGCCAACAGAATGAATGTTTCGAGGTGAAAAGACTTAATAATAATGCTATTCTATTCTGAGGATCATTACAGTCATCATACGAACTACATGACACAAAGAATAGCACAATACTACGTCCATTTATTGCACTGAACGCTATGAATTTTCATTGGGTTCATCCGTTAAGAGGAGCTCACGTGCACCGTAAATCAGTCAGACCAACGGAAATCATTCAATTACGCTGAAAGCACTGAGCGATGATAAATCTATGAAGGATTTTGTGTACGTTTAAAATATTGTTATGTGCTAGAATGACTTTCTTTCTTTAGTGGAAGACCAACCACCATTCATATTAGTAGTAACGTTATGGAAAACAGGTGAAATGAAAGTGAACGGTGAGCGTTACTGAGCCGAGCATCTCTTCCTCCTTTTGTGCTGCTGAGGAAATAAAGTCATAGGCTATTGGTTTGGAACAACGTTATTTCGGGTGAGTAGGATGACCGAATTATCATTTTTGAGAGAAGTAACGTTAACGTTATCTCTTTAAGTCACCTTTTTTGTCATTACAAAATAACGTTAATACATCTCAGAACAGTTTAACAAAATGTGTAACGTTACGTTAAGGCAAAACTTAACGGTCGAATTGTCGAAAACGGTCGAAAAAAAAAACACACAAATATAACGTTACTGTACGAATGAATAAAAAGGGATAAAAAAAAAACTCACAAATTATTTCACTCAAATTGTAAGAAATGTCTCTCAGAAGTTGGGCGAAAACGTAAAGAAATTCAATAAATCAAAACTTTCTTACCGTTAACTTCACCTCAGTTTTCCGCTCTTATTAGATTAAATAAAGACGACACACGAACTGTCATTTACCTCAGAAATGAGACCGTTGACCCCTCCTCGAGCACAGACCGAGCTGTCATTGCGCTTCAACACAGCCTCGGAATCCGGTAACGAGCTCACATTTCTCTCTACAGCTCCGGAATGAACTCCATTCACGACAGAAATGTTAAGTATATCCTCTGAGAAACCATAACGGAGTATATTCGTTCCGCGACACCCCGCGAACTCAACTCAGCATCACGCGGCGAGCGCGCGCAGATCGATGAAACTTTCAACAGTGCGCGCGTCTTCCTGTAATGTAACGTTATTCCTTTATTTTAATTATTTATAAATCTTGTGTCTTCAGATCTCCGTGCTATACACTTATTATCTAAATGTTTGCAAATAAAATGAAAAGCTCTGTGCCGGTGTCATGTGTCATCGGTCGCGTCTGCTTTATTGTTCTATGGAAATAACGGGATACATCCGTACACAAATCTCTACTAATCACAAATGGCCTACAATTCCCAGGAAGTACGTCATGGTATGAGGCTTCTGGACTATTTGCGGTCTGCTATTCTTGGGCTCCATCTGGAGGATTCAGACACACGGTTTCAATAAAATAATTATTATTTTCCCTCATCGCAAAGCTCTTTCAAATGCAGTAGCAAATATGTATTTAACGTTACTTTAGCGACGAAATAAAATTCTTAAAGAAACATTTCACCCAAAAATTGAAATTGTTACCGTTATTTACACATCCTTATGTTGTTCCAATACTTATTTTCTTTGGAAATATGTTGGGAATGTTAGGAAGTTGTTCATTTTCATGGAGTATTTTTCCACACAATGAAAGTCAAATTCATAAACTTGAGGGTATAAGTAAATTTTTGCTGTGAATGAATTAGATTACATTTGGATCATTCTCAATGTGGAGCAAGGGCTACATGTAATCACCAGCATCGTTTTTGCTTTGACAGACATAAATTAGATTAACAGTTTTGCCAATATTTTTTACTCCGAAAGCAGTAGCATGCAAGTCACGAAATGAAAACAGAATTTCACTCAAGGATTCCTCTTCGCTGACCCAGCTCTACTCCTGCTAAGCTGATTTTATTAGTCCCTGCAGCTCTTTTTTTATTATTATTATTTTGAAACTTTTTTTATGATTTTTTTTTATTGCCAAAGTTATCACACAAAAAAAGTAAATGAAGAATAAATGCAAATGTACAGGATTATTATAGTTCATCTAGGCTAGGAGTGAAAAGCCCCAAGTATAAAATGAATAAAAAAATATATATTTTAATTATTATGAAATAATCTCTACAAAATAAATTGCATCCTTTAACAAAATAAATGAAAAGGGCTGCACAGGTTACCTTGTCTTAACCCTGCAGCTCCCTCAAATACTTAACCATGCTTTATTTACATCACATTTTCAATCTCTTTTTAGAAAATAGGAGGGGAAAACAAATATTTCACAGGCAATCCAATTAGAGCAATATCAGGGGCACAACAATGAAGGTATGTCCAGTAGGAATAATACTGCAATAATAAAAATCACCATAATATTTTACAATAATGTCCCATTAGTTAACATTAATTAACAAACATTAACTAAAAATAAGCATTACATTTATTACAATGTAACTTTAATATAAAATACAACTGTGCATCAATACATCCAGACACACTGAAGAAATTAGGGGAAAAAAATAGTTTAGTTGTCATTTTAACATATGTTAATTTTGTTTGTTGTTTAATACAATATTATTAACAAATGCCAATCCACCTCACTAATAAGTAAATGTGAATAAATATCGCGCAATGGCTCAAAATGCTAATGTATTCACTAGATGGCGCGCCCGAGCAACAAGTGAGTCTCCTCAAAGGGCCTCTTTCAGCGCATGCGCAGCGCCGTTCTTTGTTGTCACGGTCCAAATTTATCCCGGAATAAGGACAGCACGCATGTGCCGTGAACCCGGATGTATCAGGACTTGTTTGAAAAAAGAACAAAAGCATCGAGCTGAAAATGCACCAAGACTGTTGTAGAAAGTAAAGGAATCTGGTTCCTGTCTGGGTAAAGTAGGCGACCAGTGCTCGTTTTTAGATGATTGATTACAGTAACACACGTTGGAGTTTTAATATTTTAATGCATTTGCTTTTAGTCACATAAACGCGGTGCCATACCAATGCGTGAACATATTTGCAGCAATCTATAAATATAACACTGTAGCTTTATTTGTAGTGCTGCGATGCATTTGATTCACGTGTACGGTAAAAAGTACGAACGCGGCAGCAACTGGTCCGAACCAGAGGTACTGGAGCTGCTGCAGATCTGGTCGGACGTGCCGGTCCAAACCGAGCTGGTAACCTGTCTCAGAAACCAGCATGTGTTCAACAGAATCGCCAGCACTCTGCGGCAGAAGGGCATCAACCGGACCGGGGATCAATGCAGGGAGAAGATCAAAAAGTTGAAGCTTGAGTACAAACAGAAGACTTTGAGATCCGCGAGGTATTACGAGCTGATGGAGAGGGCTCAGAGTAACCGATCAGCCGCAACCTCGGGTTCTACTTTGCCCTTGTGGAGCGGTTCGGTTGCGAACCAGGTGATCGGACTGCAGGGGTCAGAGACTAACCCGCCCAGACCGGGTGAAATCCTGGAGATCAAGACGGAGGTGATGAGCTCGGATGATGAAGCGGCGGGCCCTCCCGAGATGCTCTACGAGTTCGGACCTGTTGATGAGGAGGATGAAGCCGGTGCTGAACACAAAAATGCTGGTCCAAACGCAGACGAACAGGCTGAGATGGACGGAGAGCAGGGAAACACGCATGTCATCTGTTCCCCATCAGGTATCATACACAATCAGTTGATGAATAGATAAACAAACATGGATGTTTATGGATGCATTATGTCAGTGATTACAGTGCAACAGCAACCAGACAGCATCTGCATGATGTAGTGAACACAGTATATTGCACTATACAGGCACTTGTTGCATATATGGATAGAAAGATATAGATGAGTGTGTATGGGAGTGTGACTCAATAATAAGGATTATTTGAGGAGAAAGTAGGTCTGACATGTGGTATGTGATGTAATACTATACATTACCAGTTGGTTTGTAATATTCTACTCTATGATAAAAGACGCTTATGCTCACAAGGCTGCATTAATTTGATAAAAAAATAGTAATACAGTTATATTGTGAAATATTATTACAATTTAAAATCATTTTCTATTATAATATATTTTTTAAATATGTAATTATTTCCTGTGAGGACAGCTTAATTTGTCATGTGGAGTCATGTGATTTTTCAGAAATCATTCTAGTATTCTGATTTGCTGCTCAAGAAACATTGATTGTGCAACTTAATATTTTTGTGAAAACCATAATAAAAAAAAATCTGAATTCTTTGATGAACAGAGAAAGGTATAAAAAAGAACTGCTTTTATTTGAAATCGAAATCTTTTTATAGCATTATATAGTTGTTCAATTTAATAATATTTTTTTGCCTTGATAAGTTGAAAAACATCAAGATTTTTAAAGGGATAGTTCACCCAAACATGAACATTCTTTCATCATTAACTCGCCCTCATGTTGTTCCAAACCCGTAAGACTTTTGTTCATCTTCGGTGCGCAAATGAAGATATTTTTGATGAAATCTGAGAGCTTTCTGTCCCTCCATTGACAGCTACGCAACTACCACTTTGATGCTTCAAAAGGTTCATAAAGCTACTCCATATGAATTAAATGTGAAATAAAGGCCTAAATTCAATCTGTTCATCATATAAAGCAATCGAGTCTCTTCAGAAAATTTGGACTAAACCACTCCATTCATATGGATTAGTTTTACAATCTCTTTATGATCTTTTTGAAGCATCAAACTGGTAGTTGCGTAGCTGTCAATGGAGAGTACAGAACGGGCTCAGATTTCATCAAAAAGTTCTTCCTTTGTGTTCTGAAGATGAACAAAAGTCTTAGAGGTTTGGAATATGAATATCTATATCTGCAAAAGACCATAAAGTAACCAAAAGTTACCATAGTAAAAGTAAATCCATTAATAAGTACCATAGTAAAAACCTGTAATATTGTTAATGCATATAATAACACAAACCCAACACATTCTCACCTGTGAAATGTTGTGGCATTATTGATTTTCATTGTGAGTGACACGCTGAATACGTGCTGAAGTATCTTGAGTGTTTGAATGTGGCGTCTACGTATACATATCTATGGACCTGACCTACCAGTTTTAACTGATGATCCATATTCATCTAGGTGGACTGTGCGGTTTAACAGTGCATAGGCATTGCAGTGTTTATGCCAAGTGAATTGCTGTGTCTGCTGTTGGCACTGTTTGCTATCCAGTGTCTTATTTCAGCACCGCAGATGTTCTCGACAGCATTGGCATGTTATCACACCAACTGTCGTTTTAATAGAATTTTGAGAGGATTGTTTAATCCTTAATTATGTTACCAGTTGATGAGTTTTTTTACTATTACATTTTTTACTTTAAACAGGACTGATTTAATGTTTATTTTTTTTATATATATCACACCACAGATTGCAGTGACCAGAACATGACTGGCTCCTCCGGTGCAGGTGTATCCCCGGCAACTGCTCCCATGGCGATGAGAGACAGTGGTAGCCATGGTGAACAGGAAGGGGTTTCCGGATCGTTCCATCAGAGGAAGCGTCGGCGGGTGCTTCGCGGGGCAGATGGGGGGTTATCAAGCGCTATGGCTGGGTATCTAAGCTGGCAGCAGACAGCAGAAGAGCGTTTCCTCGCACTGGAGGAGGCCCGGATGCGGCAGGAGGCGCGGGCTGAGGAACGGAGGGAGCAGCAGGAGGAGAGACGAGCGAAGCAAGAGAGAGAACATGAGTTTCGGCTTATGTCCATGTTGACCAGAGTCCTGAGCTCGGCACGTGGGACGGAAGACCAGAGCGCCATCGCCAGGAGGGAAATGCCCCCTGTGCCCAGCTCCTCACAAACCTTGATACCCAACAGTGCCAAAGCTGTACCCAACATGCTTTGGGGTGATCAGACACCCCAGTACAGCACATACCTGTCTCGCCGTGGCAACAGCATGCGGCTGCACCAGGGAATCCTGCGGGAAGGCTACAACCAGTATCATGACAACAAATACGACGAGAATTCAAACCCTCATGTTAGTCTCCCTGGAAACAGTACCACTTTATTATTATTATTATTATTATTATTTTTCATTATCAGTGTTTTCAAAATTTAATGAAAATGTTGCAAGTTTACATTTTAATTTAATGCATTTTTATTTGCATTACAAATCATATTATCAGCATAACAATTTAGGGAAAGTTTCTCGTGTCATAGTCTATATATGTATGTGCTGTCAAATCATCTAACATAAAAGTTTGTAAATATGTAATATAACTTTTATGTTAGATGTGATTAGTTATCAATTAGACAGCACATATACAGTGCAATGCATAAGTTAATACACCCATGCTAAAGTTGACTAAAAAGAGGAATAAAAAATCATATTTTGGAAATTGAACTTAATGCCTTAATTTAAAAAATTAGGAAAAATCCAACCTTTAAGGACACCAATTTTCTTTGTGAATGAATAATGTATCGTAAATAAATAAATGTTCTTCCTTAAAATACATGGTGCATAAGTTAGTACACCCCTATGTTAAATTCCCATAGAGGCAGGCAGATTTTTATTTTTAAAGGCCAGTTACTTCATGGATCCAGGATACTATGCATCCTGATAAAGTTCCCTTGGCCTTTGGAATTAAAATAGCCCCACATCATCACATAGCATTCACCATACCTAGAGCAATGCAAATCAAACTAGCTTTTAGGCTAACTGAAATAAAACCATGCCAATCTCTAGGTATGGTGAATGCTATGTGATGATGTGGGGCTATTTTAATTCCAAAGGCCAAGGGAACTTTATCAGGATGCATAGTATCCTGGATCCATGAAGTAACTGGCCTTTAAAAATAAAAATCTGCCTGCCTCTATGGGAATTTAACATAGGGGTGTACTAACTTATGCACCATGTATTTTAAGGAAGAACATTTATTTATTTACGATACATTATTCATTCACAAAGAAAATTGGTGTCCTTAAAGGTTGGATTTTTCCTAATTTTTTAAATTAAGGCATTAAGTTCAATTTCCAAAATAAGATTTTTTATTCCTCTTTTTAGTCAACTTTAGCATGGGTGTATTAACTTATGCATTGCACTGTATGTATGTATATATATATATATATATATATATATATAGATATAGATATAGATATATAGATATATATAGATAGAAAGGGTAGTATGTATATATTACCCTTCAAAAGTTTGGGGGCAGTAAGATTTTTTTTATATATATATTTATTCAGCAATGATGCATTAAATTAGAGAAATTTCTGAAATTAAAGACATTTATAATGTCTTGCAAACCCCACACTTTTGAATGTAGTGTAAGTATATAAAGGTGTAAAATGTATAATTTATTTTTCCAAATTCAGACACCATCAGTAAAAAAAAAAAAAAAAACATTTTACTGCACAGTGCAGGCCCACATGGTAGTAAATCATAGTAATGAATAAGAATGAGTTAGTTAGGAGGGGCTATACCTAGTTTAAATTAACTGAACATTTCATATTTTCAAAATTTAATTTCAAGTGAACATTTCTGCCTGGCCTTTTTGTAAAAAAATTTATAATCTTTTTCTTTAACTAGTTCATTTTAAATCATCTTGCAGTTTGACATACATTTTTAAAACAATATTCCAATTACAGGAAGGCAATTATATTCCATGTAATATCTGATTTAATGATTTCATAAAATCTGCTTATATTAGAGATTATTGAGACAAATTACTGCATTTCATGTCAACTACCCATCTGTAGTCACTTGCTTAGTTCGGTCTCTGTCTGAGAGTTCTTGCTTGTTCTGATATTATAAGCCTTGTATAAAGCAAGTCAGTGGTTTTAAGGCACTGCTTTGGTTGACGCAGTGGCCACAAGTCTCTTGGGACTCCTAGGAAATTCAATATGAAAATCTGTGTGGTTTTTCTCATTTTAATACACTTTTTTTGTGTGTGTGTTTATCTAGCTTCTGCTGTGTGGTAATTTGCTGTGGTTTTTTATACTATTTATTTCAGGGCATTATAAACTTGGGAACCAGTGAAAACAAGCTATGCTTTGACCTCCTACAGAAAAGGGTAAGAGATGTGATTTACTTGTTTTGCATTCATTAGCGAAGATCCTTTTTCAGTTGTTTTTTTGTTGTTGTGGGTGAATAAAACCTGTTAAACTTATGCTTACACGACAACGATGTACTAAAAACTGAAACGTTTTTTAGAAAATGTTTGCGTACAGGTGATACCGTTGTCAAAAAGTTCCCCGTTCAGACGGTTCCGCGAAAATGACTAAAAAGGTTGTGCTCTGCTCCCAGGCCAGTAGTTGGCAATGTCACTTTGTAAAGGAAGACTACGGAAGGAAGACAGCTTTTTAGTTGAAAACCGTGGCTGTGTCTGAAATCGCCCTATTCCCTACATTAGTCCACTTATATAGTTCACTTAAGGGAGTGAGTGAATTCAGACAATAAGTGTGCTTAAAGGGCTGAAGTTTTGCGTAGTGTGTGCTTGCTGTTTAATAATCATTTGAAACTTTGCAAACTGGTAGCTCCAGTAGTAATGAAAAGTTATCTTTAACTCTGTCATGTAAACTAACTATAAATAAACCTTAATTAAGGAATGTAATAATTAAAGGTGCATTGCGCAAGTCTCTGAGTTTTTGCAGAACTATGCCCCCTTCTGGCGACACGCGAAACTGCAACCAGAGTTGTGCACGCGGTTATGTGGAGTTTGCGTTGGGGTTTAGGATGAACTAGAAGCCGGTCTCTTTGAATCCATCTTCTACTTTTGCAAAAGTCGCTTGAGTTGTCTTCGCTGATGCGGATAATGGCGGCGAATACACAAACCTGCCAGACATAGCCAGGTGAGCGTGAACGCGCATGACGTCACGCCCAGTCGATTCCGTCCCGAATCCCTCTTATTTATTTTACTGTACAGGATTATAGAGGCAATCGCAGTGATCATAGAAGGGCTCATTCAGCCCATCAGGCAATTGTTTAAGCATGTATGGGTTAGAAAAACGGGTATTTTTAACATGAAAAGTTGCTTAATGCACCTTTAAAGGGATACTTCAGGATTTAGCATTAAGCTTTGTATTAGTAGAAAACCTGTAGTATTTTCAAATTACCGTGCTTTCCACCCTCATATCCACCTGAGACGAGAGATTTATGTATTTTTTGTCTGGAAAAAATCCTCCAATGACGCAAAAATCAGCATTTTGCGTCATCGGAGGATTTTTTGGCCAGAGGCTAAAGACTACAACCAGTAGTAGGGGCTGTCCCGCATGTTCTCAACCCGCCCATAGAGGGTGGGATCTCACTCACAGAATGTACACATAGTGTCAGCCATCTTTTTTTGGAAGCTAAGCTAGCAGGCTCTTGTTCTGTGGAGAAAGCTGAGTAGTCGGGGTTACCATCCTCTTTTTCCCGGACATGTCCAGCCGTCGAGATCGTCCAGAATGTCCGGGATTCGGCTTTTGCTTTACAGCGGCTTTTGTTTACATGCACACCTTTTGTTTCAATCTAACTGAATTCATTCCGAATGGTGAATCTGAATGTAAAGTTTACATGAACGCTAAACAAGTGATCGGTTGATGTGCGTTATAGCATTGCTAAGAAAATTCCCGCTCCTCCGTGAGAGATACGAGACTGGTGCGTCTCACAGGTGTCCCTCATCAGTAATCACGCCACCGGCCTCGCGCCGTTCTCCCGCGCCCCTCAGCCTCGTCCTGCTCGCCACAGTAAACATAATGAATGGCGACTGTAGAACGCAAAAGCCGAATCCTGGACATTTTGGGCGATCTCGAAATCAGACTCGTCACGGAGACTCACTAGTAGCCTAGCCTTGTTGTTTTGAACTGCGCTCTCTTACCGGTAGGCGTGGCTTGGGTGGGAGTGGCCTCCTAGGGCAGCGAAGCAAGTGCATTCTGGGAGTTGTTGTCTTTCATCCACATGAGCCAAAAATACATTTTCTGGCTTTTCTCAGTCTAGAAAGCTCCAAATTCAAAAATAATATGACGCTGTAGCCACATTAGACAAGCAGTTTGGAAAATGAATGGATGATTCAGCTGCGGGCGCCATCTTCTGGTCAGACACGGAATTAATACGGCGCAACTCTCACAGGGCATTATGGGTATTCTCTAGCTGTTGAACGTATATCAGTTGTACACTCGTTTTGGCTGTGCATTGTGGGATTGAACGAGTGCACTCAATAACATCCACGTCCACTTGGTTTTGGACACCACTACAAATGGCTGTCCCCTCAAATAGTGCACTATTTAAGGCTACGGGGGTGATTTCACACACAGCCGTGTCATGTAAGCACTCCCTTACTTTAGAAAAAGGATGTGAGCTATACATCACAATAGCATGGAATCTTGAAGATGTGCTATTTTAGCCAGTGAGCAACCACCCAAAACACCCTAGCAAACGAATATCTCTCAGAATTTCTCTCAGAATGCCTCTCAGAGCCCTATAGCAACCGCATACCATGAATAAAAACAAGCTAAATGCCACTCAGAGCACCTTAGCAACAGCATACCAATGTCCTAGCAACCACCCTATTAAGTTTTGGACATGCAAGTGCCACTTGCATTGTCTTCAGAAGAATAATAAAGTGTTATTACAAAAAAGAAAGCCTTTCAAAAGTCTTTGCATGAACAAAAATATAAAGAATTGTCTGGATATCACTTTTCAATGTTTGTTGCACATTGTGATTCTTGGTTTCTCCGACAGCTGATGCGACCTGACATGCTTCACATTGACCCTGCTTTCTTACAATACCACGATTGGAAAGGCCACAGTTTGTAAGTTTACATTACCCATAACTGTGTAGAAACTATAATTCCTTGAAATCAAGTGCTTAGGTTTTTATTTCACAGTATTGATGTTCTTGCGTCTGAATTCTTTTCCCCCCAAAGCCTTCGAGAGGAAGTTGCTAAGTTCCTGTCAGACTACTGCCATTCTCCCAAACCTCTAAAACCAGAGAATGTGAGTTTTTCTGCTTTTGCACACATCAGCATGATGTTATTAAACCATCCGTGTTATTTCTGTTAGTCTTCCTCTTTCTTTAGAAAGAGAAATCCAGTCCACATGCTTATTTTCTTTGTTTTTTTGCAGGTTGTTGTTATGAACGGTTGTGGGTCTCTGTTCTCGGCTTTAGCAGCAACGCTCTGTGACCCAGGAGGTATGAGACCATCTGATCACTACAGAATACAACTGCACTTTTTGTCTTCTCAATCTCACACTTACTATGAATTGCTGAATATGCAGATTTTTCAGCATCATTACTCCAGTCTTTAGTGTCACATGTTCCTTCAGAAATCATTCTAATGCGGATTTGCTGCTCAAGAAACATTTCTTATTATCAATGTTGAAAACAGTTGTGCTGCTAAATATGTTTTTCAGGATTCTTTTAAAGAATAAAAAGTCCAAAAAAATCAGCTTATTTATTTAAAATAGAAATCTTTTGTAACATTATAAAGGTCTTTACTGTCAGTTTTGATGAATTTAATGCTGAATCTTAAGTATTCATTTTTATATATTTTTTTTTAAATCATACGTAGGCTACCACAAACTTTTGAATGGTAGGGTATATTGGCCAGGCTAATTAATCAGTTTATATTTAGCCATTTTGAAATGACTAGCATAGACCAGTAGCATTGGCTGCCGAATAACAAAATGTTAGTTCTCCTTTGTGTTTCAAAATATATTGAAATCATTGGATATGGATAAACAATTTCTACAGTATTTAGAGTATTGGATTGATTTGAGAAAATATGTACATTTTATTTGTATTTAAAAAATTTAGCTTTTTTAGTAATTATGTAAACATTGAAATCAAAATTAAGCAAAATTAAACCAAATAAGTGACCATATGTGTCTGAAAATATTACCTGATAATGTGTGCTTGTTTTACAGATATAAAAAACAAAAGGAATCCACACACCAAACAAGTTCAAAGTCCAAGATCCATCGAGAAAATGTTTTACTGAAGATTCTCATGTAAAGTAACATTTTCTCAAAGGATCTTGGACTTGATTTCTTCTTTTGTTTTTTATATTATGTGAACTGAATCTGTGTTGAGTTATCTGGGAATTTTACACATCAGTTTCTGCTTCTAACTCGAAAAAAGCATCAGCCAACCACAGGGGACACAGGGAACAACTCTAAATCAATTTTCAGCTCTTGTATTTGGCAGGTTAGACAGTAATTGTTCAGTTTGGTTCAAATGGATTCAATTAGGTTGATAACCATCAGTGTCGGTGACATGACCGATTGCTGATGCGTTTCCTGTCTTGTGCATTACTCACTGCAGTCTTTTAACTTTTCTGTGTAAGATATCTCCATACAGAAAGTACTTGTACAGTCGATTTTTCTCAGCCGAATTCAACTTCTCCATTTCAGTGATTTTCTTTAACAGTGCATCAATCTCAAACACACATCTGTGATTTAGCCTCACATGTACAAATTGAAGGACATTTTTCTTTTTTTTTTTGTTTGTGCTTGTTTTACAGATGCCATTCTCATCCCGTCGCCCTTCTATGGTGTTATAACGGAGGACGTAGGCTTGTACAGCAGTGTCGTACTACACCATGTGCCACTTTATAATCAGGTGCTTAGCGAAAGCTCAGGTGTAAGATTTAATAATGTAACACTGACATGTTACAGTGGTTTTCTGTTTTATTTTTGTTTAGTGTGGCTATTCTGTTTATCTTTCTATTTCTATATGTGCAGCTCACAGGAAGTGATGTCAGACCTTTCCAGCTAACTGTTGAGAAACTGGAGAACTCCCTTAAAGATGCCAAAAAAGAGGTTATTTTATTTAAAGTGCTCCTATTATGCATTTTTGAATATTACCTTTCATGCAGTGTGTAATGTAGTTGTTTGTGAATGTAAAAGGTCTGCAAAGTTTTAAAGAAGTGCACGATAAATACATTTATTGTCTCCCAAAAGAAAGAATAGATTCTGAACTGCTGAAATGAGTCGTCAGCAATTCCAGTCTCTCTTCCTGTTACAAACGTATGTAACAGATTTGCATAATGCCAGCCTATGGTCCTCATTGGCCGCCTGTGAACAACGTCTACTTTGACCCTCAAACACTGTAGTTGTAGCTGAAGCCTGGAAGAGTTAGGTTTGTGTTGCCAACATGTCGAGAAGGTCATTTTTAGCACTGCGGATGAGGACTTGCGTTGGAGTTGACACTGTCGTTACGGTTTGTATCATTGTGTATCAAGTGCTGAGGAAGATCCGCAGCTGAAATTCAGATATGGTAATCGCCGTTTCGTTTCCGACACTCATTGTAAACGGTAGACCAATCACAAGTTCACTACAGACTGGGTCGTCTGACCAATCAGAGCAGAGTAGTCTCTCGGAAAGGAGGGATATATAGAGACTGAATCTTCGAACAATGACGGTGATGTGCAATGTTTATTATGAGAAAATTCAAGTGTTTTTTTACCTTTAATGTATTTAAACCTATTGTAGGAGACCTCCATAACACAGTTAGGAGCTTTTCAAATGCATAATGAAGACACTTTAACTTTAACAAATGTACACACTTAAAACTCAATGTATGGATCTCTTTAAATTGTATTTTCTTTATATAGGGATTGAACATCAAAGCCCTTATCCTGTTAAACCCCCAGAATCCACTTGGAGAAGTGTACTCGGCTGAAGAGATGTCCAGCTTTCTACAATTTGCCAGAATGTGAGTTCAAACAGTTTCTCACAAGCATTGAATTAAAACAGTTAGGTGTGTTCGACTTGAAGCGGCGCTGCACAGACCAGTCGGTGTATGACATCAAAGTACAGAGAGCGATTCGAAAGCATATGGAGCCGTCGACTCTCTAATCGCTCTTAACAGTGCTTTGATGTCATACACCGATTGGTCTGCACAGCTCCGCTTCAAGTCTGTCGAACGCACTTACCCCCGGTTTCACAGCTTAAGCTAGTCCCAGACTAAAATGCAAAGCTGTTTTAACTGAAAGCAACATGCACTGACATATCTTAAAATATGTCAGTGTTATTGTTTTGTCTCAAGATGCAAACCAGAAATGTTTTTTCTAAGGTACGTTTATTAAAGCGGTGCCGGCGCTTAGCGTTTCATTCAGATTCAGATCTTTGATATCTGGAAGCCAGTGAAATTTTGTCAGTATAAAAATATTGAAGGGATAGCGATTCCAAAATTGAAAATGATCATATATTATTCACCCTTATTCCGAACTTAGACTTTCTTTTGTGTAACACAACAGCTGTTTTTAAGAATGTTTATGCTGTTCTTTGTCCATTATAATGAAAGCGAATAGTGAGAGCAGGGTCAAAGAAGTAACAGGCGAATCATTGTCATTTAGAAATAAGATCGTGTGGGTGCTGCTCTAGTCACTTTATATTTATGCAGTATGTAAAACGGCATTCATCAAAACCTCTTTGAAGGTTTCGAACAACATGAGGATGAGTAAACGATTTAAAAAAAAATCTATTTTCATTTTTTGGTTGGCTAACTAACTGGGTCTCTGATCACACTTTGTTTTCCAAATGTTTTTATATGCTTCATTAAGTTGCACATTATTGATGAGAAATTGCATTTGTGCTCACGCATGTCATATGAATGTTAATTTCTAGCCTCAACTGCACTCATTTACGCATTGTTTCTCTCTCACATGCTCCAGGCACCAGCTTCATGTGATCATAGATGAGATTTACATGCTCTCTGTGTTCAGCGAGACAGACACTTTTCACAGCGTTCTCAGCTTGGACGGGTGAGAGACATGCACATAAACTATCTCTCTATTATTTCTGTGTTTTGTTCATTCTAATTTACTTAGTCTTGCGTATATTTATCTGACATGCCCTTTGCTTAAATTGAAGTATGCATCATTAGGTGTCAAGTTAAATTGAATATTTTAATGAATTCGTGTCAAACCACTTAAAAGTGTACTTCACCCATAAATGAAAATGTTGTCCAAATTAAAATTTTAATGATTATTTTAATCTTTACTGTAATGTCAGAAATGACTGCTTTTATTCAAGGTGCGTGTGAGTGTGTTTGTATTAATCATCACAAAATACACCAATGTTTCCACAGGTTGCCAGATCCCCAGAGAACCCATGTTATGTGGGGCGTCAGTAAGGTAATTTGAACTGTCAGAAAAGCCTTTCCTCTGATTCTTGGCATTGCAGCACTGCATTCAAACTTTCTGTTATGTACAAATATAGGACTTTGCAATGGCAGGGATGCGAGTTGGCGTGGTCCACTCGGAGAACAGAGATTTGGTACAGGCCCTGGATCAGCTGGGCGCCTTCCATGGAGTCCCGGGACTCACACAATACCAGATGGCCCAGCTTTTCCGAGATAGAGGTACACACATTTTTTTCCCCTTGCTTTACCATTTTCCCGATTCACAGTTCCCATATTTTCTTTTCTGTCTATTATGCAAGATTAGTATTAGTGTGTCCCAAATCACATTATGTCAAAAGGATAGTACTGTTTCTGGTTGTTTTTTCCCCATGCTTTTATGGACTAAATGCAAGGGCTCTCTTTTTCTATATTAAAACGTTTTTTTATGCTGTTGTGGAATTCCAAAATGTTGCCATACTTGGCTTAATTCTTACTAAAAGTATCTACACTACTGGTCAAAAGTTTGAAAATTGTCTCTCTATCGGCATATTAGAATGATTTCTGGAGGATCATGTGACACTGAAGTAATGATGCTGAAAATTCATTTTAAAATGTTAGCCTTCAAGCTTCCAAAATGCACCATAAAAGTATAATTAAAATGGTTTATATGACTACATTTAAAAGATTTCTAAGGTCATGGATATGCCAAAATGTAAAACATTATTTCCTAATAATCTTTCCTTCCAGTGGGCAATTAATCATTGCTACTGGATCATAAGTCCTTGAGTTGAACTCAAGAACCATAAGAGCCTAATTCATGAACAAATCGTTTAGACTGATTCATTGACAAGATCTGACTCAAAAGAATGATTCGTTCACAACAGCAAATGACTATGGGAGTTTTCTTGCTGTTTCCAGACTGGCTGAATAATGAGTTCCTCCCGGAGAACAGACGCAGGCTAAGAGAGGCTCACATCTTCCTGACGGAAGAGCTGAAGAAACTGGACATACCTTTCCTGCACAGGGGAGGGGGATTCTTCATCTGGGCAGACTTGACTAAGGTGAGGTCACAGGGGGCGTTTACAGAATAACCTCTCACAGCACCTTTAGAACAGATGTCTGCATCTAAATTCTTTAAAGTTCAACGAGTTTGTGTGTGATGTGTGTGTAGTTTCTGAAGGAGAAGACGTTTGCAGAGGAGCTGTCTGTGTGGAGGTGTTTCCTCAAGCACAAGGTTCTGCTGAGCTGCGGTCAGGCCTTCAGCTGTGGGTCTCCAGGCTGGTTCAGAATCATCTTCACTGATCAACAGCACAAACTACAGCTAGGTTTGTTGATCGATCTCATTTCCATTTGAGTTCTTTTAGTCTTCTTGTAGTAATTTGTATGTAGTTAGGGGGAGTGGGGTAAGATGTGTCAGTGGGTAAGCTGTCACTAATTTGTTTTTTTTGTTGTTTTTTCATGTGACCATTTTATTTATTAATATTAATAATGATACAATTCTTAAATAACAGGGTTCGTACAAGGTGCTTGAAGTACTTTGACTTTTTGAAATTTAAGTCCTGGGAAACCCTTGAAAATAGCCATATTTTTGAAGAGGTACTTAAAAAGTGCTTGGATTATTGAAAGACAATATATATGAAAGTAGTGTTTAATTTTTTCAGTGAAACAATATTTTCATGCAAAATTATGCTTGCTGATATGAAGACATTTCGCATGACTATGGGCATTATATTGTTCATATAAATATTCAAGTATTTGACACAGCTTTCATTCTTCAGGTACATCATATATTCATGAAAAAAATATCTGTTTGAATAAGGAAAGTGATACCTTTGTCATAGTTACCCTTTCAATGGTTAAAGTTGCCACAGTCATTGCATGCTTTGCTTTATTTGTACCTTTTTGTTTTATTAGTACATTTTTATTTATCTGTTGACCTTATTTAAGACCTTTTTATTTGAAAGATAAGAAGGTATCCAAAAAAGGTATCTGTTGGGTAAAGTGTTTCACAGGGTTTGGGGTAAACTGTGCCAGGGACTAAACTAAAGTTTTGCCTCCAAAGCAGGAAATACTATGACAAAAACTCCTATTATTTAAAAAATAATAT